>NW_026557765.1:1600771-1781543 GCF_026930045.1 Uloborus diversus
TTTTGGTTTGTTGACTTCAGAACTCAAAACTTCCGACAAAACTAGAATTTTTTCGGTGGCAGGAACGTTTTGAACTCATTGTTTTGCATATACGTAGTAACTAGTTCAGGAATATAATTTTTGTTAAATGGAATCTGGATACATCATTTATTAGTAAATTAGTTGGTTACATTTTTTCACAGAAAATGAAAGAAGCCGAAGCAACCCTTCGTGAAAACAATAGGTATAACTTTTTATTTTATGGATATTCGATGCAAACTGAAACAATTCTAGTGTCACAAATGTCGGGTTATTATCCTATTGAGTGTTTTTGAAACAGTAGAGTTGGCGTCATTCATAATAATGTTTTGGTTAAAAAACGAAATAAGTAAACATTAAGTACATTTCAAAAAGTCGGATCATTATTCCTGAAAAAAGCAACTACTGACGCGACGTTTTAACAACAATTAAAATTATTTTTTAAAAAATAATTAATTTGTTAAAAGAATTATTTCTAAAAATCAGATTTAAGATCGCATGTGTTAAAAATAACTCTCAACTTGCGAACAGTTGAAATATTACTAGCAAGATAAAAACGGATAGAAATATCAAACATGTCACGGAATTTTCGGCCAAGCACATCATGATATAAGGTCACAAGTCGGAATTGAAAAATTGAGTTACCTAATCTTTAAAAAGTTCACGAAAATTGTCCCGCATAGAAATAAAAACACTGACATATTTGTAAGAAAAAAAGTAACGTCCAGCAAAACACAAGCATTAAATTCATTACAGAATGACTCCTAATACAAGTTACAAAGTTTATTTCTGCATGAATTAATGAAATACGTCCGTTCATCAACTAAATTTGCCGCTGATTATGGGGAATCTCCAGAGATACGAATTTTGATTACAGAAAAAGAAAACTTTAAGCGCAACGCTCACCACGAAACCATTATGAGGAGTTTTGGTATCTGTTTTCCAAAACCATAAATTTCGCCTTCAAGTGCTACGAAATGCGATTCGCAAAATAATGATTCTGTCTACGCGCTATTTCCTCCGAAAAACTGGTCAATCAGTGATTTTTTTTTTTTTTTGGGGGGGGGGGGAGTATTTTAAAGGGTATTTCTTCCCCTTTTTTGGTGGGGGGTCTCGCTCGTCTTTGTGGTATTTATTAGGAGAGGCGCGCCTTTGCTCTTGAGGGGGAGGATGGGCCAGGGCACCCTGACTAATGTACAGCTTTACTAGTTAGATCATTGAATTTCAATGGTTTAAGTGTACAGCACTTGTAAGTACGCTGAACAAGTAAAAGTGTTGCCTTTTCATTTGTCTCTTTCATTTGTTGCTTTTTCAGCTCTTTCTTCAAAAATAGTTTTTTCTTCCATTTTCAACATACATTCAATGATTAATTGAAAAAGATCTTTTTCCCTGACAAAATCTAATAATCTAAAGTTTCGATTATCCGAATGGGGTTCGGTTCAAATTGATTCGGATAGTTGGAGTTCTACTGTACATTAAACTAGAACCCCCGTTCCTCCCCCCCCCCTCCAGTTTCGCCGACACGAAATTTCCTTCGTCACTGTTTTTCAGTTTCAATCTTACCTTTTGATATATTTGGGTGCGGGGGGGGGGGGGGGCAAAGGACGTGCACAGAAATTTTGAGGCCATATTGTTTACCCTATGCCCCTACATGCATTTGACCCTCTTTATAAAAATCTTGGCCCACTTCAGGTTCGAACCCACAGGTGTTCCTACTACCCCCCTGTGCACGCACCTGGGAGGGGGGATTTTAAGTGTTGGCAAAACGGGGGGTAAACCTTCAGTTCAAAGGTCAAATATTGCAGTTTGGCAAATGAGATGATAAATTGTGATAATAAATAAATGAAAATAATAAGAAAGTTTAAAACATAGTTGATTCATTCATTTTAAAAAACATTTATTGAACAAATGAATAATTCAAATATATATATAAAGTAGAAGACTCTGAGATGGTCATGAGCGTTTCTGTCGCCCCCTCCCTCTATTTCGATTACACTCTGATGTGAACACTTTTTTTTTTTTTTTTTTTTTTCGTTTTTCAACCCTTTCCAGAACTCTTGGCTTTGACACATACTGCCAGTATTAATATAATACGGTAGTTTTATTCAAAAGGGCGCGGTTATGACCCAAAATCCCCCCAGGATGTAATTGCTAGCTGCTTTAAGTGCATACAATTACAACACACTGTGTGTTGTAATTGTATGTGTAATGTAAAGTTGCAAACTGTGTGTTACACACAGTTTGCAACTTTTCTTTAAAATTACAAAATTACTACTTTTACATTTAGAAGAAATTTTATTGGTATTAAATATCTTGACTTTAAAAATGTTAGCTTATTTATCTATTTATTTCAATTTTCATTTTTCTATTTTCTTTTAATCTATACAATGCTACAACTAGCATCGGTACTTTTCTCCACTCTTAATTTTAGCATAGTACATGAAGATTGCCTTATAATTTCATACTAAAAAAAATCTGCAAATTAAAATGTCCACTGAAAAACCTATAATGTTTAATATTAAATTACATTTAATTGCAGCAACAGCTAAATAAAATTAATATTATATGAGTATCAGTAGAAATTTGTTAGTTTATTAATTAAGGGAATTACGTTAAAAAAAACAAATAAATAAGCAAAAAAAAAAGCCGTCAAAACAGTTAAATAAGTGGAGGAAAACACAATCACATAGCCCGTTTTTCCTCTCACCCCCTTCAGTAAGAATTGATAAAATATGGTTAAATTAATCATTAAATAATTTAAAAAAAATTTTGAAAATCTTATTTTATAAGTTAACGGTTAACCTAAAAATTTCAAAAAAATGGAGAGTATTTGTAAATTTATATAAATAATCTGTAAACAATTCAACACAAATAAACATAAATTAATTTTCCACCTGTTCTTGCGTTTTGTTCCGCTCCCCCTCCTCCCTTCCCATTTCGAACAAACCAAAACAAACGCTCAGCTGAGTCTTATGAAACCCAGAAACAATCAAATGACATCGCATAATCAACTAGACAAATTTAACTAATTAATAGCTCAGTAAGTTTTTTGACATCATGGGAAATCAAAATATATCGGTATTGACATTTTTTACGTGGATCCAAAGGGATAATTCGAAAAGAAAAACTTAAGATTTTAGTACTTACCGATTTCACTGGACTGACAGCTACAGCGAATTTTTTGCGAACGATCGATCGAACTCAGAAGAACATTGGAACATAAATAAAGATGCCGGTAGAATCCTATTGGCCTTAGAACGTAATTAGCAAAACAGTTTCAAAAAATTTGAATATTTTATATCAAATTGAACTTGATTTTAAAGGCAATGTTTACCTTGGAAGTTACGAGAGCTTCCAGACCATAACAACGCGCATTGCACTGTGGGATACCAGAACTTATATGTGGCGCCATCTCTTAAAGAGAAAGTGTACGAAATGCTACTTATTTTTCATTTATTAATAAATTTATAAAGGTAAAAAACCTTTAAAAAGTGCATATTTTAGTTTTAATGAACCCTAAATTGAATATAATAACTGTCCAAAAATATATTTTCGTGTGTTTTTATTCTATTTCAATCATTGAAGACTAGAAATGCGAAAGAATAATGTAGAAAAACTCATCCAGATATTCGGAAATTGTCACAGAAAAAACAGAAGACATGACAATAATATCCGTCCTTCGCAGACCAGTCATTTAAAGGGGTCATGGAACCTGCCCTTCTCTCTCCCCCCCGTTTTTGAAAAATTTATGATTTTGCATCTAAGCGACCATGGTTGTTCTTTTCCGATTAATTTTGCATTCCTTTGATGCCCCCTCCCCCCGGAAAAAATCTAAATGATGTTTTCAAAAAATGTACACTTAGTTTATGCTTTTTTCTACAATTACTAATAATGAATCATAATGATAGTTTGATTCGCATTTGTGTTAAAGCAGAATTAAGCAATTTATTGTACTGTAAATGGCAAAAGAGATGCGGCTTTAAAAAAAAAAAATGTTAAATATCCATAGTGTAAAATTTATTAATTTGGCTTTTTCGTCATAAAAATGATGATTGAATTCAAATATTTCAACACAGCACAGGCTAACTTTCTTTAAAATATTTAATTTAATTGTTTATTTCGTTGATGAATTTTATCTTTATTTACTCTCTATCTCTCTCTCTCTCTCTCTCAAAAAAAAAAAAAAAAAAAAAAAAAAAGTGGGGAAAAATAAAGAAAAAGCAGTTTATATAATGCACTAATTCTTTTAACGACATGTTTCCCAAATTATTTCAGCGTGCAATTATAGTTGTAAAGTGATAAGTTTACTTTTTATGACTCCTGCCAGGTGACTATTTTATTAGGGATATTTGTTGCACGTTACTTATATCTTTGAATTTTCTTAGAAAACAATTTTTTTTTCTATGGAAATAATCCTCCTGTTTCTTCCGTTTGTTTAGTTTTTCTATAAAGTTGTTACTGTACCCTGGCAAACATAAAAAAAAGAAGAAAAAAGAAAAAAAAGAGAGAAATTAAGAAAACTTGTTCAGAACCTAACTGTAAGTATGAGAAATGTGTTTCTGCAATTTGACAGCCGTCGATCTAAGAGATAGATAGTATTCATTCAGGAGTGCCCACCTAGAGGGGGGAGGAGGGAGTCATGGCGGAGACAGGAGGGGGGACTGGAGGGAGTTTGGGGGAGGACTCTTGCTTAAAGGGGGTCTCCACGACATTGAGGGGGGTGCACCCTTGCCCTTTGGGGGGGGGCACCTCTGTATTCATTCATGTAGATAGTATTAGTAGAGCAAAATTTTTCTAGAAATTATTCAATGAAACATAAAGGAATCATGGGGCCTCCGTGACTCTATGGTAGAAGCTTCGCATCATATGCCGGAGGTTTTGGGTTCGATTCCCGCCAGTGCCCTGGGTGTTATTTCCTTTCTATGTGCTGTAAATCTTTCTTGTGTTGTCTTATCTCTTAATAAAGAAGTCCAACCTTTCGAGGCAATGACACCAATCTTTCCGTAATAGTGTATTACGGACACACCAACAACAAAAGGAATTATGTGACCGATACCTTATTTACCGTATACAGGGACGGATCTAGAAATTTTTGTAAGGGGGGTCCGGTTTCAATGACCTACGTTATACCTCCAACATAAAAAAAAGTATAAGTTAAACAGGAGTGTTCTTCCCGCCAAGGGGAATGGTGCACTGCTTCATATGCTACGGGGCAGCTCCTCCCTCCTCCCCCAAATGAGATTAAAGCCCCTTCAAATCACCCCCTCTATTTTTTTAATGGTCACCGTGGATCATATTCCCTCAAATTTTCATCAAAAGTCATATTTCTTTAATCAAACAAACTGGAAACGTTGTCGAAGTTTTGAACATATGGTTCTTCTGAAAAAAAAAAGAAAACACTCGTAGCCCAGTAAACGAACCCGGTCAATTCTTTGAATTATAACACACTGAGATTTCTGTAGGGATTTTTCTGTAAGGTATTTCTACCTCATAGAAGAAAGAAAAAAGAAAAAAAAAAAGTTAACGTTAATTCCATCATTTTTTTTTTTTTTTTCCAGATCTAAAAACTGAAGTTCAATAATATCCATAATAAAATTCATACCACAGGGGGGTTTGATCCTTTGACCCTTCCCTGAATCCGTCCTTGCTTATATATATCACGATTACAAACATAATACATTAGTTGCGATTTGAGATCATTGGACCCAGTGCCAAATCTAGGAAGGAGCAAACCGGAGCCCTTTTTCCGGACAGCAACTTCGCGGGGAGGGAAAAGGGGTCAAATTCACTCCATTTCTGTGTTTTTTTTTTTTTTTTTTCGTTGAAACTCGAAGTAAAATACTTTAAAAAAGATAGACAAGGGCAGCAGTTTCAAATTGTTGTTCCGATTTGGAAAAAAAAAAAACGTAGATCCGGCACTGGTGGGCAGGGCCCAATTAAGATATCAGGAGCCCTATGCCATATACTTTTTCCGGGCCTCTGTGTAGTCAACTCTTGCAATTTTAGCCATTTCCGCTATTGGTTTTAGCTGTTGGTTAAAAAAAAAAATTAGTCGTTTGTGGCTCCTAAAATGTGGGGGCCTGGGCCTAGGCCTATTCAGTAATCAGGCCCTGATAGTTGGAGCTATTCTTAAAAATAAAAGAAGAGAAGTTCGTCCTACTTCCTGTTTTTAATTTTACGAACTGTCCGAACTTAATCTAACTTTTGTTTACAAACGTGCTTTCCAACATTCCCATACGTCAACACCGATTTTCCAGCAGCAACCACAGCCCCTCCCCTTCCTCTCTCTCCATTTTCTTAAACCACCAATTTTTTTAATTACACCTTTGTAAGGTTTTAAGCAATTTTTGCAAACAAAATGTGACTTATGCGATGCGAAAAGAAAATAAGTAAGAGTTGATGTGAAAACGATATCAAACTTATTCCCCCAAACTTTTCGCATAAGATTTCAGAATAATTTAACTTTTTTTAATGTTATTTTTATCTTTCCCTTCTCAGTGTATTAGTGGAGAAACACTTTATACGAATGAATTACAACAAAGAAATTTCTTCAAAATAAAATTTCCCAATTGAATAAGTGAAAAAAAATATATTAAGAACGATTTCTCTATGACACACACACACAAAAAGAACAAAACAAAAAGTTTTAGTTAGTTCAGATAAATTTTAAAATAAAATTATTTTCTATTTGATGATTTAGTATTTAATTTGCTAAAAAGAAGCTGAAACATTGAAATTTTATTCCAAAATAATTTTTGCTTTTACTTTTTAATTGTGGACAAAAACAAAAATGGATGCTAATAGTAATTTTAAAATTCAAGCTGAAAAAAAAAAAAAAAAAAAAAAAACAAAAAATATATGGATGAAGATTTATCAGTATCAAACATAAAATCGTTTGCAATTTTCTCAAGCATTGCTGTCGATTTTTATTAATAACGATTCTTTCTGTATTTCTTGAAACAAGAAACTAAACGCATTTTCAGGATCTGCCGTTTTCTCAGTTGATCGATGCTTTCTTTTTCTAAGAATACCTTCCCTAGCAAATTTTACACTTGAGTAGTTGATTTGGGTAAACAAATTTTTGAGATCCGTATCCGTGGATCTTGACATCAATGATCCGGATACGCGGATCTACTTTTTTAACGATCCGGCACATCACTAATCTGAATTATCATGTGAAACACGGTAGGCAGCAAGCGTAAACATTCAGCATGCCAGTGGAGTTCGCGCCAAATTTCATCATTTGTGACGTCACAAAGAATATGTCTTGTTTGAAAAATCGGACATTAAAAAAATAATAATAATAATTAAAAATTAAACGTTTTGAAACTAAAAGATTTTCCTCCCCTCCACGTCTTTTTTTTTTTTTTTTTGCTCATTCTATCAACATCAGTGACTAAAAGTAGTTCTTTTGTCTAATGAATGGAAACAACCCCATTCTCCTTTTTATTTTTATTTATTTATTTATTTATTTATTTATTTTTTGATGTATAAAAATAAACACCCAAAGTTTAAAACTCCGGGAAAAAAGTGAAAATGAGAAAAAATGTCACATTCTACCAAATTGCAATATTGCAAATTTTCTGTTAAATGATTTTACGAATCCTTTTTTTCTTCTTACATACGCTTTGCATTTAGAAGAAATTAAAACCATTGGAATAAAAGGGACCAATGTTGCTTCGATTGGTGGGAAGGGGGAGGGGTCAACCCTTCTGTCCTCCCAGCACTGGGTTTTAACATATATTGTCGATCCTATTACGGTAGCTTACATATTTATTAGGATTGGCAACAAGTAGGAGAGGAATCGTTATCACTCTTACCCTCCCCCTCAAAAGTTAAATTCTAGCTGCGCCAGCGATAGGTAGGCTTGCCAAATTTCTGAAATGTTCAACCGGGACACCAGAATGCCACGCCCCTCCCCCCTTCCCCAACGTCGCTAGCACTCAAATCTGTACACACTCCTGGTTGATTTTTGGAGCGTTTTATAGGGCAGTTTATTCTGAATGCTATGAATAAATGGTTACTAATTATGAACCGTAAACAGGGGCAATAAAAAAAAATGACATAAGCAGATAAAATTTGAACATTTCACTTCCAATACGTAAATATTTACAATTTATTTCAATTAGAAAAAAACACTTTGAATAAGGAATAAAAAGTTGAGCAATATTACATATACTTTTCATTTCATAGGACTTTTTGAGAGTCTTTTTTGGTTTTAATCTTGTTGTAAAAACTCTCACAAGCTAATCCGGTATTAATTTTACAAGTCAATGATACAAATGATATAGTAATTATCCTAAATAATCATTCACAGTTAACTGTTTTTAGACCTTTTTGGACATTTGTAATCATTTTTTTTTCCTGGACGTGAAGTAAACCGGTCGGGACACCGGGATTTTGTTTGAAAACTGGGACTGTCCCGGTCAAACCGGGACGTCTGGCAAGCCTAGTAGCAGGGTTGCCAGAATTAAGAACAGTAAATACGGGACAGGCTTCTAGGAGTGAAAAGGGGGGGGGGGGAAGGAATTTTCGGGACGTCTATTCATGATAAATCTGAAAAATTCAATCGCAACAAAGCATTAAACCTTGCCAAATGTCGCTTTTAAAAGAAAAAAATCGTTTTCATTGCGATTGACGACGCATGCGCAGAGATTATATTTCCAATATAGTCAATGAGCAAAGAAGCACCCATTCGGTCCTCATGGTCTACCGCCAAAGCAAAAACAAACAAACCAAATCAGAAGGAAAATAATTTTTGCGTTTGCTGCCACATTATTTTCTTATTCATCATTGTTTCATTTTTTGTTTCACTTTATTTTTTTCTCTTAAAATAATGTCTCGTTCTGTAAAATAATGTTATCAGCTGGAATACGGGAATTCAGCCGTCCCGTATGGAAGTTCCCCGGGACGCGGGACAATTTTTCAAAATACGGGACTGTCCCTTGAAATCCGGGACGTCTGGCAACCCTGCCTAGTAGGGACCATTATATTAAACTCAGTCAGCCGGAAACACAACAATATTCGTTCAATGAGCAATATCATTAATTACTCCAAAAAAAGAAAGGTGAAGAGAAGAAAAGTGTTTGGTAAAAACTGTCTGTTTCTAAATTTTATGAGAACAAACAAGTTTAATAAAAGCAACGCATTTCATCACGTTAGGCAGAAAAGTTTATGAAAGAGTGATGTTATGAAAGCGTTCTCGTCAGACATCTTGCTTTAAAAGTAGATGTGAGTTTAAATTTCCTTCAAAATGCCTAAAACGCAACAAGGCGTAAAAGATAAGCTTCCCGAAGAATGAGAAACAAGCAGCTCTCCACTTTTCAAATTAAATTATTAATTACAGACACATTAATGCCAGCCAACCCAAATGGCTCTTGCTTTGGTAAGCCGACCTACCGGACCATGCCAATTAAAAACAACTCACAGGCGAACGTTCTACATTTTTAATAAGAAAATGCTTTCACCGCGATTGGAGGTTTTTTTTCTTCCTTCTAACGAGGCTTAGCACCTTGCCTGCAACGCAACCCGGTTTCTGACTTTTTCAAGGGGGATTTCGCCTGTGAAATAAAATTATTTCTGCTACGAATAAGACGTTTAGTATTTAATGGGGCGTCTTCTAACTGAGATACGCGTATAAATCAAAGACGACATTAATGCAAGTTTCGGGGGGTTTCTGAAAAAGGCTGTCAGTGTTGCCAAAACGGGGAAAAAGAAAAGTCTTAATTTCAGTTTGATCGAATCGGTTTAATAAGATTACTTAAAGAGCTGTGAGTTTTAAATTTTTGTTTGATTCGGAGGCATTATATAGCCGTGAAAAATTGTTTTCGAAACTTACGGCAGATCTTTTCCATGGAAAGTAATTAAGAAAATGCTCGGATTTCTTTTAAGGAATGGAATTGGTAAATAATATTTTCTTGCATTGATTTGGAACTCTTATTTTAAGATTTAAAAACTATAAATGGAAATGAAGTATATGCTGATTTATGGCGTGTGATATTTGGCTTTGATTAGTTATTGGTTTTACAGTACAGCTGGAATTTTACAATCGATTAAATCCGAAATATTTCACACAACCGCGCGAGATGAAATGCTGTGATATCTTACAAAATTTGAGCATCGTTGCTGAACCTAAATTATAGTGCCTAGAAAGAGTAGTGTGCCGACCGGCGCTTTTTTCCTCGCTATTCTTGAAGACAAATTGTATGAAAACCGCTAGAGGGCAGTACGGTCGAGGTGCACGTTCAATTTCGCGGTGTTTACATTAGTTGACGCGGGATTTTGTTACAATTTAGTTCCGCGTTTCTCTTTTTTACCTTTATTTCGTGAATATTTCATGAAACAGCGTTTAAGGCTTTTAATGGAGGCATCAAAGTTGAACATTAGAAGAAATAAAGCTTCATCTTGTTTCGTACCAGGGTGCAAAAGTGGATACATAACATTCAAGGAAAAAGTTACGCTTTTTAAAGCTCCAGCAGATGAAGAAAAACTAAAGTGGAATTCGTTAATTCCCAGGTTAGATAAAGTTTTTGATAAATATTGCTCAATTTGTGCTCTGCATTTCGAAAAACATTTTATTGAAACACATTTTAAGCATATTATAAATGGTGAGGAAGTTTTGATTCCTCGGGGAAAACCTTTTTTGAAAGATGAGGCAATTCCGACAATTTTCCCAAATTTGCCAACAAACTTTACTAAAAAATTACCAAAGAAAAGGTCCATCAGGAATTATGCAATTAAAAAAAATGTTCCCTGTTTGGAAAAAAAAAATAAAACTTGATCTTTCCGCAGATGAAACTGAAATAACCACGTATAAATCTATTATAAATGAAATTGTTCATATTAATTTGCCTAACGAATATTGAGTTTGTATGAAATTTAAAAAATCTCCAAATATTGTAGTTTTTGTATGTAATGAAAATTATGTGGAAAATAATATTGACGATATAAAGATCACTATTGAAGTAGACACAAAGACAAGGATGTTTTCAATACAAAATTTTACACAATTGACTCTGAAAATTTGATACTTATATTTTAAGGCAAATGTATTATCAATCGAGATGGCTTAGGGCGCAGTTTGTTGTTGTTTTTAATGCCACTTGGGAGACTCAAGCCCCATTCATGTAGCCAGCATGAGTTTAAAGCGGAAAGGAGTGACTCCTGAGTCAGTGAGGCCCCTAAATGAGAAAGAGCCCGACTTGGGCACGGTATATGGTAGCACCACCTCTACAGTTTATAGGTCTAGAGAATAGGTTGGAAATCTCCAGCAACGCTACGCCTGGTAACTGTTAGCGACTGACCATAAGACCAAGAAAAAAAAAAGTTTTTTTTTCTTGAATTTCAGCCTTTTAAAATCCTGTACAAAATTGATAATTATTATTGTTATCGTCCCTCGTTATCGAGATAAAAGGTATTTAAGTCTCCCGAAATTTTAAGAAAAGTGGCAAATTTAAACACTTGGCGAGGGATCGAAGGTACCAATTTCTCACAGACGATTTCCTCGTCTGCATTCAACCTCCCCCTCCCCTATTCTTACGTAAGATTCCATTTCGTTTTTCAAAATGATAAAATAACAAATCTTGGAATCGTTACATCACTGGAATCGTTATTAAATTCACATTATTAAATTAAACCTTTTGCGTAAAAAAATAGTTACTGAAAAGTTAGAATCTAAACTGAATGTTTTTTCGACATTTTTTTTTTTGATGTAATATTAATTACAAATAAAACATGCCATACACAATGCGACTCTTTTATTATATTTTACACTATAAATTCTTTGTAAAACAAATAAAAAAACATCTTCTCCTAACACGTTTCTTACCTTCCAGACGGAAATGGAAGATAATCTCTGCCAAATCACTTGACCGCGCAATTTCTAATGTGAAATACCGACTTGGAAAATATTACGTAAGAATGAGTTTGACCCCCCCCCCAAGTAAGGGTACGTAGAGGCTTTTCCAATCCCCCTCCCCCTCGAGATCCTTACGTATTTAATGAATGGCCCCTTATAGTCAACTATTTTCATTGAAGATAAATTAGCATAAGGTAATTTTATGCGCTTCAAAAAATGAATGAACATCCATGTAAAAAATAGCACTTATTACAGAATTTGTCTTTTGCGCTGAAATAAGTTCAATCCGAAAAACGGGGCTTTTAAACTGCGAAATCAGCATGCAATCGCTGATTTAAAACGAGTCTGATTGAGGAACATAACGTACACTCCTCGAGAAAAGTGGCGTTGCCCCTCCACTTTTAAAAATCAACACTCGGTCAAAAAATCATAAAATTGATCGATTCACGTGTTTAAAGACTAAAGAACTGACTTAATACGTGTTAGTTTTAAATTTTTCTCAAGTTATTATTTCATAAAAAATGAAATAGAGCTTTAAATTGAAAGAAAAGAGTCTATTGTGGTCACCCATTCCGATTTTTGAGGTCGCGGCCCTAATTTTTTAGAGGTTATTTAATCAATTATAACGTTAAACTTCAATTAATAAAAAAAAGGCATCTGTAGGGGCACTGCCCACTGAATCTGCCCCCTTCCACCCCGTTACCTCCTTTGGCCCCCCACTTTTTTGGTGCATCAGCCGCCTATGGCTCCGTGAAAATTAACACCTGTCACGTGACAATGAAGGAAATGACAGGTCTTCGTGAAGCGCTTCTCGCTTTTCCACCGAAAGATTTACTTGCTTTACAAGAATAATTTCTCAGGGTAGATCAGAGACCACCCCAATGCACAGCATTAAATAATATGATTCGATATACATTGCAGATTCTGGTTTTGCAAGGTGTCTTTAATAAATAATGACTACACAAAGCGGAAAAGAGGGGCGTCAGAAGTATACTATTCTGCAGACTATCACTCATACACTTTCTCGAAATTTTCAGTCAAACGTGGTTTTTGGGCCTGCCCAAAAAAAGACCATTTTTATCAAAAAAGTTGCTTTTATTTTATTTTATATTTTAAAAGGATATATTTTTGGGACTCGAAAAATGTTTAAATTTTGTTTTTAAGATAATTAGAAAAGAAGTTAGAGCCAATTAAGTGCACCGGAAGTGATGTTGTAAGAACCGGAAGTTGAACTTAAAGATTCCAAAGATCCCCAAAATCAGGAAAAGATAAAGAGTTTTAAGAAAAGTACACCTGTTGACAAGTATAGTCCAAAAACGTTTAAGCTTATAACATTGAGAATTTTGGTCTCAAAAAATGATCTAAAACATTCATATGGAAATCTTTAAATGCGTTTTCTGAAAAACTAATTTTTTTTTATAATTTCATTTACGACAAATCTCATAATTTCAAAAGTTTTTACCTATTATTCTATTTTTTTTTCTAAATAATGTTTCCCACATGACTAGCTATGCTTTGAACTATAATCTAAGATCTACGTCAGTATTTGAAAATTTTACGAATATTTATCCACGAAAAACTGAGGGGTTTTCGGGCTTTTAGTTCAGAATACAGGTAAGTAATCTATCTACTTACATTAGAAAGATTTTTTAAATATATTGAGTGGAAATGAGTGTGGAGTGGTTGGCATGAACTGCAAAATTGGCTTAATTTTTGCTTAAATTTCCAATTAAAAAAAATTTTATGAGAAAAAAAGTTTTTTTGCTTTTATTTTCCAACTTTGAAACACTCCTCAGTTAAAAAAATATACAGTTAGTCAATATTTGAATTTTTTGAAAAAAAAAAAAAGTACTCCGAACGTACGCAGACCCCTTAAATTTCTTTGGTTGCTTTCAAATGAGGCGGGAGGGGGGGGGGGGGGGGGGGCTCTCATGACTCTTAGAAGCCCCTGGACCAACCCCTGGATCTGTGCTTGTCTGCGATGAAACTTCTTTGCTCTTCGTGCATCAACATTCTACTGCAAAAGAAAAAGCTGGGGGAGAAAAAAAAAAACTTTAAAACTTAAACTGTGGCTAACAGTTATGAAATTTATGTTTTCAGAAGAAACATAAAAACACTTTTCGAATTGCCTCCTTACAACCATTTTTTGTCCATCCTTTAATTCCCATCCCTCATTTAGCAATCCACGTGCGGGACTTTTTTTTTCCTTTATTCCCCCCTTTCCTTTTTTTTTTTAATTTTTTTTATTTCCAACCGGTACCATTTTTTCCTTTCCTAACTTTAAACGTACGGTTGCGAATATTTAAATAATGAAAGTTTTTTAAACTCGGGCGAAGTCTTGTTTTTCGTTTCTTTTTTGTTCTAACTGCAGGGTAGGGATTTTTTTTTCTCAAACAATTCTAATTTTTTTATGATATTTAAGATAATAGTCGGCATATATGTGAAAAAAATGTTCAAAAAACAATGTTTGTACTTACATTTTATTAAAAAGGCACACCTGTCTTGTGTCATTAAGGAGCAAAAATTTGACCATTTTTTTTTCTCTCAAATATGTTTTTCATTATTTCGTTCGCCTTCTCAGACGTAACATGATATCTGTGGGAGTGTTTGGATGGAGTTTTCTTTTTGAGTATTTTTCTGTGTTTCTACCTTATGTATTACCTGTTTCGCGCCAAAAAACAATTGAATTATTTAAATTAGTTATTAATTCGCTTAAATCAAAAGTTTTTTCAATTCTTCGGATGAGTATAACGAATGGAATTAGAACTTATTTACTGCGGCGGAAAACGCGTTTCCTAGTTTTAATATGATTTTGAAATAATATTACGGAAAATTAAACTTTTTTTTTTTTAATGGCATGATCTGTAATGTGTTAAGCAAAAAATTTTAGTTTTCCAAGCAAATATATTTTACTTCTTAAAATCAGAAATAGTGATTCCCATCACGGTTGAGGGGGGGGGGGTCATGGTGAGAAGGCTGCGCCGTTGAGTGTTTTCAAACGGTATTTTTCGCTTGTTTTGGGGGCTCTCGTTCTTGAGGTTTGTCCTTGTGGAATTAGGGGGTGGAGGTGCGCTATTGTTATTGAATGTTTTGTTGTTTTTTTATGAACAAAATATGAAAGATTCGAAAATGTTAAAAATCAAAATAGTACATATCTCCTCTTTCCCTGGCGGCTTCCATTTTATCATTAGATTGTTATTTTTTTAACCCCCGACACACAAAGGAAGGGGGTTATAAGTTTGACGTGTCTGCGTATCTGTGTGTGTCTGTGGCACTCTAGCGCCTAAACGAATGGACCAATTTTGAAAAAAAAAAATCGAAAGGAGAGCTGATCGAGAGTGTTCTTAGCTAGGTTGCATCTTTGGATGACATAAATTAACGAAGATATAAATTAAAAATCTCTAAAAGGTTTTTCGCGAGTTTTGCAGTAGTTGAAAATTTTTAAATTTAATACCAAAATAGAGAGGATTTTTTTCCGCGTCTGATAGAATATGTTTATAACTACCATGTTTCACAGAATTCAAACTATAACGTTTTTTCAAAGCAAATTTTAATAACGGTTAAGCCTGTATTCGCGCGATTGATAACCGAATTCATTGTCGGCCGACAAGAAAATTAAAAGCAATGATTTAAAAATTTTATCTGCTCCCAGTTTCTATTTAATAGGTAAATAAAATACTTGACATTGATTTTCAATAGTATAAGGCTTTTAAAAGGAGTTTCAATTTTGCCTCTTGATTCTACAGTTGCGACTCGATCGGGGTTTTTAAAATTTTTAATTTTATCGCTGCTTGTTTACGAAATTGTTAACTAGTAAGAATACGGTCTTCATTGCTTTTGTATATTTCACTCGTCTAAAACGTTTCAAGGTATGTATTTTCAAGCATAGAATGCCCCATCTTCTTTCGCTCGACACTAAAAGAATTCATAATCTTTCTTGGAAATTAATGGGCAGCTAATGGGCTTAATTTCTGCCAGTAACATATCCGGCCAAAAACAGAAATTTTTCCCGCTAAAAGTTAGTAATCTTCCTGAAATTGACCATGCGTCTTTCTCGAGAACTCAGAAACATTTTAACAAGTATGTCCAAAGCTAATGCAGAATTTCAAGCAATAACCAAACACTTTATTTGTCTGTATTTCCTAAAAAACTAAAGTATATAGAGACTTGTCCTCATCTGGGACTCAGTCAGTTTTGACGGACCATAGTTTAACTGAAAGGATCATTCCACAAGAATTCCGCCATTTTGTTCCGCACGTAATAGCTCAGATATTTCATTAAAAAGTAATAATTTGAACGGTAAAGGCGAAATTTTTCGCTTAAGAAATCGCACACACGTTAGTGATATCTTCAGCAACATTATTTTGTTCATTACCCTTTTAAGTTATTATTTTTAATGAAATCAATGAGGCTTCACGCGCGGGGCAAAATGTCCGTTTTCCGTGGAAGCCCATGAAAGCGAAGCACTTAATAAAAGTGCTGAGTATATTTTGACAGTGGTAGGTAAAAGCATTGTTCAGAGCAGTGAAAAGTCTGCATCCGTGCAACTCGTAGCAATTCAGGAAACACTTTTGCAAAGATACTTGGTTTTCACAGGAAAAACGTAAAAGCCTGTGAAACCCCGGAACGTTACCCGGAAATAATCCCTCCAACTCTGTATAGTCTTGGTTATGTGCAGGGCTGCGGAGTCGAAGTAAAAAGTCGGAGTCTTCTGAGGAAATATCAGGGCTGCAGAATTGGACTGATTTTGTGGTAAAAGGAGTCGGAGTCGGGAGTCGAAGGTTTTAAAACTTTTAGAGTCGGACTCTGAGCCTGAGTCCGCTGAACTCAGAGTCTGCAACTCTGCCATGGCTGTAGTTTCGGAGTCGGACTGATTTTGGGGTCAAGGAGTCGGAGTCGTGGAGTAGGAGTTGAACTGATTTTGAGATAAAGGAGTCGGGGTCGAAAAAAAAGTTCTAAGAGTCGGAGTCGGTCATTTTCCCTCAAAGTCTGCAACTCTGCTAGAGTGCTTGCGGAGTCGGAGTCGAACTGATTTTGGGGCAAAGGAGTCGGAGTCGGGTCTGAAAGTTGTAAAATTTCCGTAGTTGGAGTCGGAGCCGGAGTCGATCATTTTTCCCTCCGACTCCGCAGACCTGGTTGCGTGTGTGTATATGTATACGAACATTTTGACACATAAAACATAATCCCTTCGAGAACATAAATTGCGGTTCAACCTCAATCACAGACATTGCGTAACCCCTCCCTTCCCAAACAGTTCCGAACGGGGTCGTATTCAATATGCAGACTCGGCCCTTTTGAATTTATCTATTCCTCTCGAGCCAAACGTACCGAGGAAATAGGATTCGGGGTTTCGGACAAGGCCCCCTCTCACCTTTCGCCCGTTTCCTATTTCGCTGAGCCGTTGGCCATAAATGTCGTGCCTCATCTTTTGCAGATGGCTCCCCCAAGAGCAGCCCGTAAATCTGGAATGTGTAGAAAAAATGTCATTTTTGCATATGCTCTGCCTCATCGATTTATTTCGCTTCTTTAGTTTTTCCAGTTATGCATGATGTTTTCGAGATTAGGAGTTTTGCATGGAATCGGTGTTTGTTGGGGGATGAGGGCACAATTTTTGAAGTTTTCTGGAACAGTGCTAAGAAGAGATGAAATTAGCTGCTTTTCTAATGAATTCTGGTTTGTTACTGAAACTGCAAGGCAGAGGCAGCGATTGGGACTAAAAAGAAGAGGGGGGAGGGCAAAAAAAAAAAAAAAAAAACTAAAAGACATAGGACTTTTAACGGCAGCAAAAAATGAAAAAAAAAAAAGAGAGAGAGAGGTACAAAATTTTGCTAGGGCTGGTTTTGAGAGCAGATGAGTGATCTTTTCTTCTTTATCTTTATTCTTTATCTTTATCTTTACTAATAATAAAGCTGAATGTCCTCTGTATGGATCTCTGTCTGTCAGGATCACTGTGACGCGCATAGCGCCTAGACCGTTCGGCCGATTTTCATGAAATTTGGCACAAAGTTAGTTTGTACCATAGGGGTGTGCGCCACGAAGCGATTTTTCGAAAATTCGATGTGGTTCTTTTTCCAATCCAATTTTAAGAACAAAAATATCATAAAATGGACAAGTAAATTACGAAATTATCATAGCGTGGAACCGTAACATGGGTACAAGTCAATTGGTGAGAAAATTCACCATACATTATTTGTAAATATATAGGCGAACCAAAAGACCTTTTAATTTTCTATTACAGGCAAAGCCGTGCGGGTACCACTAGTTATTGATAAAAATCTAACAACTTAACTTCCGTTTCTCTTAAGATTTTGATAAATTTTGCACACAATAACTTTCCCCAGAAAAAAAAAAAACACTTAGACATGAATTAAACTTGCATTATTTACCCAAAGTATTTTGAGATGTCAAAAACACTTGGTATTAACTTTAAGTAAAACAATTGATTTACTAATATCTAAACAATGAATACATAAACTAAGAGTTACTGCTTGTGCTAAATAATGTTTCGAAAACAGATATACAAAGCAAAACAAATACTTATGTTCTGAAAATTTTGACATTTCTGCTTTTTTTATAATTTCTAATTTTTGTGCCTAAATTAGGAAATGAAATAAATAAATGAACCATAAAACGTGGGTGGATCCCCCCTTGCACCCTCTCTCCCTCGAATCGCGCCGCCACCGCTGCAAGGTGTATACAAAGTCTTGCAGTTTTAAGGAAAATTTGTTTTAAAAGAAAAAACTGTTTTCGATTTCTACATACGTAATTATTTTTAGTTTTTATCCTTCTCTCAAGTTTTTTTTTCCCGATTGGTATAATATTTGCTAAGGGCATGAAGGTGGGGCCCAACATCGAAAACTGAAAATGGCATCTATGAAAGAAAGAAAAAAGAGAAAAACTCTTAGAGGAGCTACGAGGGTTCTTTTTAGTCAACCTAAAATGAGTAGGAATTGTAAATTCCTACACATTAGACAATCCTTGCAAAAGAAAAAAAAAAGAAAATCAAATAATTTTTTTTAAACTAGAATTTGTTTTGCAAGAAAAATATAATACATGACAATATAAAATTCTAGATGTCGTAAGTCGTAACTTATGTGCTGTTAATTGTTTGATTGCAATGGGAGAAAGTTTTCTTCTTATTCTCGGATTTTTTTCATGCAGAAGCTTCTGTCTTGTGCGTTAGAAAATGGGTTTTTTAAATTCGAAAAACTTTTTTTTTTTTTTTGAGCAATCACGATCGCTTATTGTTCTCATTTGACTGTTTTGAATTCCTATGATTTTATTTTCCCGCCAGCACCCTCTGCCAGCACCACCGTCGCGTCGACCGGCCTCACGATGCTGCTCCTCTTGCGAAAACCATCTCCAGGTTGCGTCCATATCCTATGCACACACGCGTACACACACACGCCTACATACAAACACTCATGCCTACGCACAGACACAAACACATATGCCTACATACACACACACGAACGCCTACACGAACGTGCGTACACAACATGCATACATACACGCACCCACACACATGCGCCTACACAAACACACACGCCCATTCATACACACACACGCTCGTGATTGCGAGAAACATAATTTGAATTCAAGATGCCAAAAACTCAAATTAATTTTGATTTAAAAATTAGGTTGATTTAAAAATTTCAAATAACTCAGATTCGAATTGTTAGTTAATAAAACGAACCTGTATTTCTGAGCATTTTAGTTACATTTAGCCGTATGATTTAATTTTCTCACCCTTCGTTATATAAAGGGTGGGATTCATTTTAATACCACCCCTAATATTAAAGGGTGGCTTTATTATTTTTATTATTATCCCCCCCCCCCTCCATTGGCTTTTGAGCGATGAAACACAAAACAAACTACAAATACAGTCGATCTCGCTTTTAACGAGCCCTGATTTAACAAGAACCCGGAGTTAGCGAGCAAATCCGGAAATGCTTTGTTGGTACAGTGTTAAGTCTACGGGAGCATAACTCGCTTTTAACGAGCAAATCTCGCTTAAAGAGAGCAATATTTTTGTGATTCAGAAAATTTCTATTGACTTCCAGCTCAGTTAATAATTTTTTTTAACATTCCAAAGTCAACAAAAGTTAGTGATAAATCATAAATCCTGAAATCAAACAAAAACAGCACTATTTTTTTAATTTGAATAAAGAAAGAGTTAAAAATTATACATGTGTGTATACTGTATGTGTGTATTTTCCAAGAACAATGACATAAGAAAGTGCCATTCAAGCAGTTTGAAGCAAAGTAACCAACTTCTTTGGTGATTAAAAAGGAGAAAAAAAAAATCTTCTATTATGAATTTTTATGATTTTTTTCAGGAACTCGTTTTCTACGAACACTCGGTTATATCGAGCAAATATCACAGTCCCTTTTGTGTTCGTTATAAGCGAGTTTGACTTTATTCAAGTTAACACGGGAAGCTTTTAAATAAGATATTTTGTTTAAAGTTGAGAATTTACTGATGTTGTACCTTAAAGGTTTAATATAATTTTCAATTGTGTATTTCGGAGAAATTATGGTCTGAAGTCGAGAAAGTTTACATTATGGTGGGGGAGGGGAAAGCCGGATTTAATGGCTGTATTTTACGATGCCAAACTATAAATGGGGCGAGTTTATAACATGCTTTTTTCATTTTATATGACTGTGGATAAAAGGGGTAAGAATGTTTTACGAGGCAAACTGTAAAGCGCGGGAAAATAAAGGAACGGTTGAGGGAAAAATAAATATGTCACACCTCTTGTACAAAGACATGAAAGTCGGCTCTTCACGGTTACTAGGATTAAACAAATTAATTTTTGAGGTTTTTTATTCCTCTGGTTCAAATAATTTTGCTTTGATCATTACGGTGAAGCCCCGATTTTACATTTCTCAAGGGACTGGATTAAAAAAACGTTAAGTACGGGGAAACGTAAAATATAGGAAATACATAGAAAGCAAAAATCAAATAGAAAAAAAAAAAAAAAAAAAACTAAAAGTAATAGAGATGACTCGTTCAAAAGGTATAATATCTATATTTTATGAAAGGAACATTGTTTTACGCTGTTTTAGATCATTTTAACCAATTATGTGCGAAACCAGGAGTTTAGGTTGAAAAACGTCCCCCTGTTTGCCCATTTTTGCATTTGGTTATTATGACAATACTAAAATAATCGTGTACGCCGAAAATGTTATGCACATTAACTACTTTTATTTCAATACTAGTGGCTCCCGCATGGCTTTGCCCGCAGTTGAAAATTAAAAGATCATTTCTCGCCAATTGGCTATGTTCATTCGCTCTCCCATTCCACGTCATGATAATTTTGTAATTTACTCGTCCATCTTATAATAATTTTGCTCCGGAAAATGTTCAAAAATTAAAATAGAAAAAGAACAAAACCGAATTTTTGGAAAATCGCTTCGAGGTGCGCACCCTCATGCTACAAACTAACTTAGTGCCAAATTTCATGAAAATCGGCAGAACGGTCTAGGTGCTATGCGCGTCACGGAGATTCAGACATCCAGACATTCTCCAGACAGAGAGACTTTCAGCTTTATTATTAGTAACTAGTGGTACCCGCACGGCTTTGCCCGTAATAGAAAAATTAAAAGGTCTTTCGGCTCGCCTGTATATTTACAAATAATGTATGGTGAATCTTCTCGCCAATTGGCTTGTACCCATGTTACGGTTCCACGTTATGATAATTTCGTATCTCGCCAATTGGCTTGGGCCCATGTTACGGTTCCACGTTATGATAATTTCGCAATTTACTTGTCCATCCTATATTTTTGTTCTTAAAATTGGAATAGAAAAAAAACCACATCGAATTTTCGAAAAATCGCTTCGAGGAGCACACCCCCATGCTACAAACTAACTTTGTGCCAAATTTTATGAAAATCGGTCGAACGGTCTAGGCGCTATGCGAGTCACAGACATCCAGACATTCTCCGGATAGAGAGACTTTCAGCTTTATTATTAGTAAAGATAAAGAAGATAAAGATAAAGAAAACACAATGCCTTCTTTCGTTTTTTTTTTTGGCTGAGGGAGAGGGGGGGGGGGGGAGGGGCACCAAAAATTATTGCACTGGTTGTGTCACCCTTGCTAGGAACTTCGCTGTAAAACCACATTATGTTCTACATTGGTTTATTAAATTATTTTTTGCTTCATTTACAAATGTTTTTCTATTTCATTTTCTTTTTCTTTTTTTACAAAACGGAAAAATAGTTGAATAATCAAAAATAAATACCATGTGGATAAGAAACTAAAATGTGATTTTTTTTCCCTTTCTGAATTAATTGGAGGGGGGGGGGGGGGTCTGAAAATGGGGTCGTTTCCAAAATTTTAAAAGTTTTTTTTTTTTTTCTGAAAGAGCATGCTTAAAAACATAGGATCTGATCATTTTTTAAATAATTTGTTTAAGTTCAAAATTTTTAAAAGAATACTTAAATCGGTATGATTTCTTTGTTTATACTTCTGGCGATTACATCACAAATGATGAAATGCCATTCAGTGTTGCCATTCACAGAGCAAAATATTTAATTCGCATCTTTACTCACGTGTATTGGCAACGATATGGTTGATAGCAAGCGTAGAGCGCAATTTTAATTCGCTTCTTGATTATCATAGTGTGGAAACGCGATAGAAAGATGCTCCGAAGAGCATCATTTGCGACGTCATCAAGACCACGCCTTGTTTGAAAAATCGGACATTTAAAAAAAAATAATTAAAAAATAACTGTTGGGAAAATGAAAGTATTTTCTGCGTCCATGTTTTTTTTTGCTTATTCTATCAATTTCTGGGACAAAAAGTACTACTTTTGACTGAAAGAAACAACCCCATTGGAAGGAAATTGCCCCCTCCTGGGCGGAATCCTGGATCCACGCCTCAGGTCTTTTGTTCTTGATGAACCTGGGTAGGTTTGAAGTGTCACATAGTATACATCGGAGTAAATGATTCTCCCGTGTTCAAGGAATTCAACAAGTACCTCGTACGTCGAAAGAAAAAAAAGGTCAATTGGACGGCACTCTTTGTAAGATCCTCTGATCTCTCTCCTGCGCATGCGAACGTCCGCGCATGCTTCGATGCCCTCGCCATGTTGGACCCTTGCGGCCACGGGAAAAGTCAAGGGGTGACAGTAAAAATTTTCAAAATTGGCGAGACATGAGCCTAGTACGGAGGCCACAATTGAACTATTTCAAACTGGCAAAATCTTTTAGAAGAGGGGAAATTATTTCACCTAATTTTGATCAAACCTTCAACACAGATATAAATGAGAAAAAAATATGTATCTTAAACAAAATCATAATACAAAACAAGGAATGCTCATTAGTCTCCCCCCCCCCAACAGCAGCCGTGTTAAAATTATTTGTAAATAGTAATAATACATATTTTCAGTAAGTATGTGTAGCGGTGTACTTCATGAATAACACATATGGTTTAGAATTTCAGGAAACGCATTTATTGCTAAGAAGGGACTCTTAATCAGACTTTAAAGGGTGACTTTACACATAGTCTGATTTTGACGGTCTGATCAAGACGGAGAGTGTTGTGTGCCTTGGAACACTGCTAATTTTTAAGAATCTATTTTTAGAATCCATGTTTTTGTCATCTCTAATAGTAACCTTCACCTCTAAATGGTGCCATAGTAAAATTCAGCATAAAATGAGTAAAATTGACGATTTTGTAAGAGAAAGAAAATTTTATGACTCCGAAGTAAATATTTTATTTATTTTCTGTCTTTGTATTTGTTAAATTTAAGCTACTGAGTTTTATCTTCCTTACTAATAATAAAGCTGAAAGTCTCTCTGTCCGGAGGATGTCTGTGACGCGCATAGCACCTATACCGTTCAGCCGATTTTCATGAAATTTGGCACAAAGATAGTTTGTAGCATGGGGGTGTTCACCTCGAAGCGATTTTTTGAAAATTCGATGTGGTTCTTTTTCTATTCCAATTTTAAGAAAAAAAATATCATAAGATAGATGAGTAAATTACGAAATTATCATAACGTGGAACCGTAATATGGGCACAAGCCAATTGGCAAGATACGAAATTATCATAACGTGGAACCGTAACATGGGTACAAGCCAACTGGCGAGAAAATTCACCACACACTATTTGTAAATATACATGCGAACCAAAAGACCTTTTAATTTTTCTATTACGGGCAAAGCCGTGCGGGTACCACTAGTTTTGTTGTAAAAGAGTAGTACTCTAAATATTTTGCTTATGAGAAAATAATGATAGTGCATCCTGATTGACCATCATTTTGGCTTATCTTAAACCACGTGGTGATTGTACCTTGGGACAGCCAAACATTTTGTACCTTAGGATACGTTCCAAGGCACAACATATTCACGGTTCTTAATAATTAAGATTTTTTTTTTAGGAACATGGAACAATGATCTATTCTTATGTTGTTTTTTAAACACATTTAATGTTAGATAATAATTCATAATTCCATATTCTTAACTCATAGTTAATTATTCATAATTTAATTTACTACCATGGATTTTTTTTGAGCAATCACGATTGCTTATTTTTCTCACTTGACTGTTTTGATGTCCTTTGATTTTATTTTCCCACCGCCACCCTCTGCAGCATCACCGTCGACCGGATCCTTCACGATGCTCTCCTATAGCGAAAGCCGTCTCCAGGTTGCATCCATGTCCTACACACACGCGCATACATACACAACTACACACACACACATACACCTACGCACGCACACATACATACACATACACAAACACATACACACAACTACGCACACTCGCACACATTCATGCCTGCACACAGACTCAAACACATATGCCTACAGACACATACACATACCCCCCCCCCACACACATTCATACACACAACTACCCACACACTTATGCCAGCACACAGACACAAACACACATGCCTACACACACATACACATAACCCCTACAGACAAACACACATATCCCACCACAAACGTAATTTGAATTCAAGATGTCAAAATTCAAATTAATTTTTCTTTTTTTTTCCCTCTGGAGCAAAATTGGTTGAAGTATATGGCTGCTTCCTGAATTATGAAGACTTTTCCATAGTACAACAGGTGTCACAAGGTACAATAGGATGTTGTACCCTGGAACAGTTTGGAACTTTTACTTTAAATGGCTGGCAATATTTTATTTTCAAACTGTCGGAAGTTAAAAAAATGTATTGCGAAGAAGTATGTTGGGGTATTTCAATGTGACTTTTAGATTTTAAAGTTGATTCAAATAATTGACGTTAAAAATTAAAATATGAAAAGTGTCCCAAGGTACAACACTCTCTCCTAAAAAAAAAAAAAAAAAAAAAAAAAACTCAAAATTAAAAAAAAAAAGAAAAATTAATTTGAATTTTGACATCTTGAATTCAAATTATGTTTTTCGCAATCACGAGTGTGTGTATGTAGTCGTGTGTGTTTGTATGTGGGGAGTGTGTGTTTGTGTGTGTGGGGGGGGTATATGTATGTAGGCATATGTGTTTGTGTCTGTGTGCAGGCATGAATGTGTGGGTAGTTGTGTGTATGTGTTTGTGCGTGTGTAGTTGTGTATGTATGCGCGTGTGTGTAGGACATGGATGCAACCTGGAGACGGCTTTCGCTATAGGAGCAGCATCGTGAGGAGCCGGTCGACGGTGATGCTGCGGAGGGTGGCGGTGGAAAATAAAATCAAAGGACCTCAAAACAGTCAAGTGAGAACAGTAAGCAATCGTGATTGCTGGAAAAAAAAAAAAAAAAACCAGTGCAAGCCCCCGAACCTCGAAGTAATTTTATGCCAAATTTCGAGGCTGTAGGGGCTATGGGGGTCTCCTGGACGCAGACCCGCCATAGACATCCTTTTACAATTTCTTTGACGTTACTTTTTTTTTTTTTTTAGAGAGAGATAAAAATGCAGCCAAAACAAGGGCAAAAAAAAAAAAAAAAAAAAAATCCTCTCTTTTATCGCATTATTTTGCTTATTAGTTTGTGTGAGGGAAATAATTTATTTACAACTAGCGGTACCCGCACGGCTTTGCCCGTAGTAGAAAATTAAAAGGTTAGCCTGTATATTTACAAATAATGGATGATGAATTTCTCGCCAGTTTGCAAAATTCATTTGCTCTTCCATGTTACGGTTCCACGTTATGATAATTCGGTAATTCACTAGTCCACGTTATGATAATTTGCTCAGTAAAATGTTCTTAAAATGGGGACAGAAAAAAAACAAAATTCGAATTTTCGAAAAATCCCTTCGAGGTGCACACACCCATGCAACAAACTAATTCTGTGCCAAATTTCGTGAAAATCGGCCAAACGGTTTAGGCGCAATGCGCGTCACAGACATTCAGAGATCCAGACATCCAGACAGAGACAGATCCAGACAGACTTGGAGCTTTATTATTAGTAAAGAAGATATTGCTCCTTAATGCGCATAGTGTTGCAAAGTTGACTGAAAAATATCGGATACAGCTATTTTTTTGCCTTGGCTGAAAACCTAAAATTTTATGGCCGTTCATCTTTGAGGTACTTAAAGTAGTCTATTTTCTGAATGAATCTAATAATCGTGCTTTGACGACAAAAACTACCTACGGGAGAAAAATTAGTTAAAACTGTGTCTTAAGTGCTGTGGTTTCGTAAACAGCAATGAGAACGAAGCTTAAGTGATCGTAAAAGTTCTTTTTTTTTTAATCTGGAAGGAGGGGGAGGATTTTGCAAAGATTGTACTGCAGTACCTTAAAAACACCGAAAACGTGGGTAAGTCGAATGGTGTTTACAAACTTAATGACATTTTAATATGTGATATTTTTTTAAGTACGCAATCAAAAATAACTTTTTTTCTTCGATGTGTCTTAGTAAAATTTATTCTGTCTAAAGTTTTTTTTTTTTTTTCCATGTTACATACCAATACTTATTTTACCCAAACTATTAGTGTCATATTCTCTTACGCAATATTCCTGAAAAATAAAATTATTCTTAAGAAGACTGATTAAAGAACTTCCGGTAACTCGAAAGTTACAGTCGGTCCCGTGGGACTTCGAGTTATTGGGAGTTGACTATAGATAGACTCAGAAATGTTGGCACGACTTTTACGGTCCCCGCTCCATATTGTTTCTTATACGAGCCTAAAATTAGTTCACCCTTCATTTTAAAAGACTTCGGCCCCGTTCAGGCTTCGACTCGGGCCAAGAAGTGTCCCTTTTCTCCCTCCCCCTCTGCATGCGCCTGTCCGAGGATGTGTCGACCAAATTGACACCGGGCCCGCCTTAGCTCTCGGCGGCCCTGATGACACCATTCGGTTTCCCATGTTGCGTCAGTGTTTTTTTTTTTTTTTTTTCTCTTCTTGTGACCGAAACAAGCGAATAATCAGGCAATTAGTTGGGCTATTAAAGTTTTATTCAATCAAAACAGAGTTTAATTTTGGAACACTGCAAATAATAATAATTTAACAAAATAAAACTAAATTTTAATGGTAGTTTACGAAAACTGTTTTTCAAATCTTCAAATTTTTAATTTCAAGTCAATTGGCAAGGCTGTTCTTTTTACGAAACTAAAACAAAGAGTATTTGGAAAAGAATGTTAGATGAATACTCCTTCGAAACAATGAATTAATAAATATTTTGATAATGGGTAGTTTTCTATCACCATCAAGCTGCTGTTTTTTTTTTTTTTTTTGTCTCACTATTGTTTCAAATATGTTTCGGAAATTATTTTTAAATCTTCAAAAACCAATTCTTTTCTTCTTTATTTGCATGGAGCTATGGAATGAATCTGTTATTTTGAATTTGGAAGCAAGAATTAGTAACCATCCAGCTGCTTTTTTTTTTTGTCTGACTATTGTTTCAAATATGTTTCGGAAATCATTTTTAAATCTTCAAAAACCAATTCTTTCTTCTTTATTTGCATGGAGCTATGGAATGAATCTGTTATTTTGAATTTGGAAGCAAGAATTAGTAACCATCCAGCTGCCTTTTTTTTTTTTTGTCTGACTATTGTTTCAAATATGTTTCGGAAATTATTTTTAAATCTTCAAAAACCAATTCTTTCTTCTTTATTTGCATGGAGCTATAGAATTAATCTGTTATTTTGAATTTGGAAGCAAGAATTAGTAACCATCCAGCTGCTTTTTTTTTTGTCTGACTATTATTTCAAATATGTTTCGGAAATTATTTTTCAATCTTCAAAAACCAATTCTTTCTTCTTTATTTGCATGGAGCTATAGAATGAATCTGTTATTTTGAATTTGGAAGCAAGAATTAGTAACCATCCAGCTGCTTTTTTTTTTGTCTGACTATTGTTTCAAATATGTTTCGGAAATCATTTTTAAATCTTCAAAAACCAATTCTTTCTTCTTTATTTGCATGGAGCTATGGAATGAATCTGTTATTTTGAATTTGGAAGCAAGAATTAGTAACCATCTAGCTGCTTTTTTTTTGTCTGACTATTGTTTCAAATATGTTTCGGAAATTATTTTTAAATTTTCAAAAACCAATTCTTTCTTCTTTATTTGCATGGAGCTATGGAATGAATCTGTTATTTTGAATTTGGAAGCAAGAATTAGTAACCATCCAGCTGCCTTTTTTTTTTGTCTGACTATTGTTTCAAATATGTTTCGGAAATTATTTTTAAATCTTCAAAAACCAATTCTTTCTTCTTTATTTGCATGGAGCTATGGAATGAATCTGTTATTTTGAATTTGGAAGCAAGAATTAGTAACCATCGAGTTGCTTTTTTTTTTGTCTGACTATTGTTTCAAATATGTTTCGGAAATTATTTTTAAATCTTCAAAAACCAATTCTTTCTTCTTTATTTGCATGGAGCTATAGAATGAATCTGTTATTTTGAATTTGGAAGCAAGAATTAGTAACCATCCAGCTGCTTTTTTTTTGTCTGACTATTATTTCAAATATGTTTCGGAAATTATTTTTCAATCTTCAAAAACCAATTCTTTCTTCTTTATTTGCATGGAGCTATAGAATGAATCTGTTATTTTGAATTTGGAAGCAAGAATTAGTAACCATCCAGCTGCTTTTTTTTTTTTTTTTTTTTTGTAATCTGATTCGATTTTTTTTTTTTTTTAAATCTTCAAAAACCATTCTTTCTTCTTTCTTTATAAGGAACTATTGAATGAAATATAGAATAAATCATGGAACTATTGAGCATTTCACGATATCAGTCTATTATTTTAAATTTGAAAACTATGCATCAGTGGCCATGTTACAATTTTTTCTTTTGTTTGACTATTGTTTCTATTAGGTTGACAACTTGAATGTTTAATTACTTAAAAGTCTGTAAAAACATCTTTTTTCTGCTCAACTCAAAAAAACTTCAACAGTAAGTTCTTACAAATTTGTGAACTCATTTAAAAAAAATCTGGTGTATTTTCGCTGACATTCTGCTGATGAGAAGATATTCTTTCGTTATTGAGTAGGCAGTTGCGAAAAAAAAACTTGTTACTAATGTACTTATACATATTTAATTATGTATCAAGTGGGTTCAGGTTTTTGACGTACTAGTTACGTCAGTACCAAACGTTAGTACTATATACTAACAGCAGTTCTTTAAAAGTTAGCACGAATGTGTGCTAAAATTTGCGAAAATTGTTTTTAAATATTGCTTTTCTTTATTATTAATGGAGTTGCACTATCTAAAGATTTACGTTCCATCGCAACGTAGCATTAAAAAAAAAGGAAATTTTTGGAAAAAAAATACATAGAATTACCGTGAATTCTACATTTTTTTAAATTTTCAGGCTTGTTACATGATTGGAAGATATTTTCCAATTTCAGTAAAACAATTGCTATATAAGTCTTTAGTTCTAAAAACATTTCTGCGCTATAGCGACTCAAATTTTAAAATCATCCTTTTGTGCTCTGGCCTGTTGTATACTAAATGACACATGTGCAATGTAAATGAGAAAAATTTAAAATGTTAGTACTTCTTCAAGAACTGCTTATATAACTTTTAACAAAAAACAATTTTCAAATAATTAAACATTGCTAAAGCCTGGTTTGAAAAACATTTTGAAATTCTTTTTTGAGTTGGCAACTTTGATGATAGTAAGTGGCAGCAGATGGCGAAGAATTTGGGATGAAAGACGGTGATCTCTGTAAGTTGTTGATGCGGCTGTTGCTTTTGTTTTTGCTTTGATAATTATATGACAGTACTATGTGGCAGTGATGGCGATGAATTGGGATGAATGCAAATGATCCTTGTAAATTGTTGTTGTTATTATTATTTTTTTTTTTTTTTGCTTTGGTAATTATTTGACGATATTAAGTTGCTGCTGATGGCTTGAATTTGAATATATGGCGATGATATCTTAAAGCTGTTGCTATTGTTTATGCTTTATTAATTATTTGACGATATGAAGTGGCTGCTGATGGCGATGTTCTCTGTAAGTTGATGCTGTTACTGTTGTTTTTGCTTTTATAATTATTTGACGATATCAAGTTGTAGCTGATGGCGATGAATTGGGATGATTGGTCAGGATCCCTGAAAGTTGTTGCTGTTGCTGCTGTTTTTGCTTTAATAATTAGTTGAAGATATTAAAAGGCAACTGATGGCGATGAATTTGAATGAATGGCGAATATCTAAAGTTGTTGCTATTGTTTTTGCTTTTTTAGTTATTTGACGATATGAAGAGGCAGCTGATGGCGATGAATTTGAATGAATGACGATGATATCTGAAAGTTGTTGCTGTTGCTATTGTTTATGCTTTACTAATTATTTGACGACATGAAGTGGCAGCTGATAGCGATGTTCTCTGTAAGTTGATGCTGTTGCTATTGTTTTTGCTTTTATAATTATTTGACGATATCAAGTTGCAGCTGATGGCGATGAATTGGGATGATTGGTCATGATCCCTGAAAGTTGTTGCTGTTGCTGTTGTTTTTGCTTTAATAATTAGTTGAAGATATTAAAAGGCAACTGATGGCGATGAATTTGAATGAATGGCGAATATCTAAAGTTGTTGCTATTGTTTTTGCTTTACTAATTATTTGACGACATGAAGTGGCAGCCGATAGCGATGTTCTCTGTAAGTTGATGCTGTTGCTATTGTTTTTGCTTTTATAATTATTTGACGATATCAAGTTGCAGCTGATGGCGATTAATTACGATGATTTCTGTAAGTTGTTGTTAAAGTTTTTGTTGCTGCTACTATTGTTTTTGCTTTAAAAATTATTATTCTTCACAGGAATAGTATTCATCTTCATCTTCATCTCCTTTTGCTATCTCACTTGCTGTTTCGGTGAAATCGATAAGATCTTGTTTCAATGATTGAATGGTGTTTCTCGCTTTTTGTGTTGCTATTACTGAATGGAGCCAAAACTTATCAATGTCGTCATAATTTTCTGTTGTATCAGTCGAACTGTAAATATAAATGCAAGAATTAGCTTATCAAATCTTATTTTACTTAAGTTTTAATTTGACACATAAGTACACATAAGTAAACGTACTTAAGTACGCTTACATTTTGGTAAAAATTATCATCAAAGTACTGCTAAAGCCACGAAAGGACATTATAAACTATTTTCGTAACAATGAAAATGAACAAACAAGAGACATTCATTATTCAATATGCAGAGTGATTATTTTCACTGTGTGCCCCCTCCCTCTAAAAATGCTTCTGATATCATTCATTTTATTTAAAATGACAATGCAAATAAGAAATCCACTGTCTTCCCCCACCACGTTCTACATTTTGGAAATGGCTCCCCACAAATTTTCTTCTTTTGTTTTCAATTTCCGACTGTAGCATGGCCATTAGTAGAGAGCATTATAACAACGGTTACACAAACTTGCGATGAGAAAACACAAGATGAGATCTAGCTGAACTTGATGTATTTTTGGGTGCTGGTTTCGAGAAAAATAATGAAAAAGATCTATCACGTCAGTTTTGTGAAAAATTCAATTTTAGGTTGATTTTTTTTTTTTTTTTTGTACATTTACGATTATTCTTTCCTTTTTTTTTTTTGGTATTTGATTTCTTCTTTCCTACCCTGAGCGTTTTCTACCATGGTGAAATTCGAAACCTACAGTATACACCTCAGAGACACTCTCCGATCCAGGGGCGTAGCTAAGGGGGGGGTTTGGGGACAACCCCCCCCCCCGAAAAGTTAGTCTCAAAAAAAAAAGAGAAAAAGAAGAGAGAAGAGAAAGAAAAAAAAAGAAAAGGAAAAAATTCCAAGCGATTATACATATATATACATATACACACACACACACACACACACATATATATATATATATATATATATATATATATATATATATATATATATATATATATATATATATATATATATATATATATATATATATATATATATATATATATATATATATATATATATATATATATAAAAGAAGTAACCCCCCCCCGAAAGTCGGGTCTAGCTACGCCACTGCTCCGATCCCTATACGTCTCCCTCGACCACTTGAACACTCGCTACGTTTAAAAAACAAACGCTCTGAAAACTTGACCTTCGTTCTCAGCAAAATCAAGTATGCTGATCGCAGTTGGACCATTGGCATGGATTTGAAAGTTATATCCACGCTTCTTGGTCAGCAGGGCGGATACACAAAGTATTTTGTCCGTTTTCCACGAGGCACCTGACTCCTCCCCCGTCACGTGGTATTCGATGATTCTATTTCGCTGTTTTCGGCAGAAGGTATATTCGGATCATAGCATTTTATTGTAAACTAGTGGTACCCGCACGGCTTTCCCCGTAGTTGAAAATTAAAAGGTCATTCGGTTCGCCTGTATATTTACAAATAATGGATGACGAATTTCTCGCCAATTGGCTATGTTCATTCGCTCTCACATTCCACGTCATGATGATTTCGTAATTTACTTGTCCATCTTATGATAATTTTGCTCCGGAAAATGTTCTTAAAATTGAAATAGAAAAAGAACAAAATCGAATTTTTTGAAAAATTGCTTCGAGGTGCACACCCCCATGCTACAAATTAACTTTGTGCCAAATTTCATGAAAATCGGCCGAACGGTCTAGGCGCTATGTGCATCACAGAGATCCTGACTGGCAGAGATCCGGACAGAGGACATTCAGCTTTATGATTAGTACTAGTGGTACCTGCACGGCTTCGCCCGTAATAGAAAAATTAAAAGGTCTTTTGGTTCGTCTGTATATTTACAAATGTATGGTGAATTTTCTCGCCAATTGGCTTGTACCCATGTTACGGTTCCACGTTATGATAATTTCGTATCTCGCCAATTGGCTTGTGCCCATGTTACGGTTCCACGTTATGATAATTTCGTAATTTACTCGTCCATCATATGATTTTTTTTCTTAAAATTGGAATAGAAAAAGAACCACATCGAATCTTCAAAAAATCGCTTCGAGGTGCACACCCCCATGCTACAAACTAACTTTGTGCCAAATTTCATGAAAATCTGCCGAACGGTCTAGGCGCTATGCGCGTCACAGACATCCTACAGACATCCTACAGACATCCAGACATCCTCCGGACAGAGAGACTTTCAGCTTTATTATCAGTAAAGATAATAAAGATAAAGATAAAGAAGAAGCAGCAGTTTTTAAAACGAAAGAATTACTAAAATGACAACAGATAAGTGAAGCAAGTGATGTAAAGGACACTAAGACTTTTTCGCAAATTAAAATGCCCGCCCAAGTTAAGTCTGTTGTCTGGTTGTTGCATTTAGAAGCGCGTGGATTTTTACCAATCATCCGTCTGCAAAATGGAAGTCAGCGTTCGAGGAGGTCTGGCGAAGTGCCTTCTCGTGAAAAACGGACGATACCCGTGCTTTATTCGGTAATCTGACAGTCGCGATAAACTCAGCATTGGGTCAAAACGGATGGCCGAAAAGAGAATCTGGAGCCAGGCGCCCAGTATGTAATTCGAAAAGGCTTAATTGGGCCAAAAATAAATAAATAAATAAATAAATAAATAAATAAAAAATTAATTTGAATTCTGAAATTTTGAATTCAAATTATGTTTGTCGCAATCACGAACTGAGACAGGACCTAACTCATTGGAGTCATTGTTTCTAGAAACAGCTCCTGCATCCCCCCCCCAAGCCTGCCTCTCTTCCTGGGCGGTTACGTGTGCATAGTTGTGTGTGTAAGTGTGTAGGCTTGTGTGTGTGCGTAGACCTGTGTGTATGCACGTAGGCGTGTGTGTATATGTGTGTGAGTGTGTGAACGTGCGTGTGTGCAGGACATAGACACCTCCGACCAGGAGAAGCGGATAGCTCAGGACCGGAGCAGCCGCGCCGCGCCGCCTGCAGAGGACGGTGGGCGGTGGTGCTGCAGAGGCTTCTGGTGAAACCTCAGAAACGGTCAAATGAGAACAATAAGCAATTGTGATTGCTCAAAAATTCGTTGCCGCCACTGCAGTTAATACTAGGAAAAATGAAGCAGTTTGTCAACGCTATACCAAAGGATGGCGATTGCTTTAAATATACCTGTGCGAGAAACCCCCTGACCTTATCTGAAGTCATGTTGAAAGAGGGAATCTTTGTGGTTCAGATATCCTTCAAGCTTATGAAGGACAAAGTTTTTGGAAATACCATGACAGCAAAGGAGAGATACGTTCGGGTTGCCTTCAACGATGTCCCTCGTAAATTTCTTGGTAATTGCAAGGATCCTGACTTTAAAGGAATTAAAATGCACATGCGCGACAAATTTCGAGCATTGGGTTGCTCCATGACTATAAGATTACATTTCCTTCTCTTACATGTGGACTTTTCCCCAGAAAAGTTAGGATCTGCGACTGAAGAACAGGGTGCAAATATCAAGGAAGACAGAGAAACATTCTCGCCGACAACTAATAGATGTTGACGAGGGATGAACCTGGGATTAAACATGAAAGAAGTGCGTTAAAAAGAAGTTTCAGAGGAAAAAGTGAACGAACTTAAATTGAAACTCTTTTTTTTGGGGGGGGGGAGGGGGGCTAGACTATACATTGTTTATGCTGTTTAAAGTTTGATCTTAGCTTTCATATACAGTCGAACCTCCATATATCGAACTTCCACATATCGAAATTTTCTATGTATCGAAATCCCAGCAAATTTCTATGCTTATTACATAAAAAAATTGTTTCTATATGTCGAAAAAATCACTCTATATCGAAATTTTTTTCGAGACATTCGTAGATTTTTTTTCCACTTCAGACTGTTTGTCTCAGGAAAAATGAAAATTAGCTGAGAATATTATGTTCACTAAAAGTTGCTACGAAACTCATAAGGAATCTGGGGTTGAGGGATGTGTAGATAGGTCGTTGCTCCGTTCTGGAGTTCCTAAATTCCCTCAAGTTTTTTTCAAATCTAAGTTGTAACCAGTAACACTGTAAAATCAGTTTCAAGTTTTCCCTTTTGTCTGTTGATTATCATTCCTAGTCTTTTTAGCTTCAGTAAAAATCATTCAAGTTAAGTAGATTGATTTTTTACTTTTCTCTCGATTACACTGTCAAAACGAACCCCCCCCCCTAATGTTGCGAATCAAGTTTATTGCAAAAGAATGAAGATGTATGACGGGGCAAAAATGTAATTTCTGTTACTTTTTTATTTTTCAACTTTCATTTAAACCGAAGCTTGTATAAATTAGAAATTGGGTTTTATACACGAAAATTAGCTTTAATTTTAGTGTTTTAGGAGATTTGTACAAGAAAATAAGATCGTTTCTATACATAGAAATTTCTATATATCGAATTTTTCCCCGGAAATTTGCTACTTCGATATATGGAGGTCCGACTGTACTTAATTTGCTCCTCTTGGTTTGTTGACAATTTTTTGCATGTTACACCAAAATAAAAAAAGATTAAAGTAGGTTTTTTTTCCCCTCTGGGGCTGTGTAAGCGGCCATTCAACTTAAACCAGACCCAGTGCGCTCCCTGACTAGACATCAGTCTCTCATGTGCCACCATTAAGGCACTAATGCATGACACAAGTAGTTTTTGACGCCCGGTTTCCACCAGATGGAGGCGTCTGGCCTCTCTCTGTTGCGAAACTGCACGAGGATCTTAATTTTGCCGAGGGAATTCAAAGCTAAACGATTACCCAAGGGATCTTTTACATGCCACATAATCATACGACATGGACACTGATGATTTTCTGCATTTCGAACATCCACCGACTGCCCCCCCCTAGGTCAGAACCTGGGTCCAAGGCATAGAAGACCAACCCCTTATCATCACGCCACCATGCACCAGCCGGCTCCAGATTAAAGTAGTATGTTGGTGATTTTCTTCTAAAACCTGAATCATAATTTGATGTACAAAATTTAAACTCAAGGGGACTTTTCATTTTTCTCTCTAAGGTGTTCTTCTACTGCTCACGCAACGGAACGAATCACTGAAATGGTAACATTTAGCTGTTTGTGAACTATTTCCATCCGTCAAGTTACCAAAGTTTTATTAATGCCAAATTATCTTTTATTTTTCTTCAATGAATTCGCGAGTTAATAAAATTACTTACGTCACAGTGGTTTCATCAAATTTTCCAGCAGCATTTTCTTTTTCTTCTTTCACTTTCATTTGTCCATCCAATATGTCATCAGCATCTTTCTCCTCTTCCCCTTCCATGTCTCTTGGCATTTGTTCAGGCTTGCTCATAATCTTGTGTGCATAGTAGCCTGCAACTGCTCCCACTCCAAATCCAGCAGCAAATATGACAATGCCTGAAACCTTCATTTTCTGAAAACAAAGAGAGGTTACTACAATTTAATATCCGCCGAACTTGGAAAAAAAACTTTGGAATCGTAGTAAAAATTCATGCATTGAAAGATAATTTCATGTTCATGTATTAAGAGAATCAATTTTGTTTAAATTTGTCAGAGCTATTCTCTATGATTATATTTATTATGTTTTATAGGTAAAGGGAAGAAATTATTTATTTATTTATTTATTTTTAAAGCTAGTCACAGAAGAGAGTCGCCATTGATTCGTCACATATTACTTTTGAGCTTGCGTCATGATTTATTTCTCAAATAGGGAAGATTTCGATTAATTGGGAATCTGGCGATCTTTCATTATTGGTGTCAATTTTTGACTCCAGCGCCTGCGCGAGAGGTATTTTTCTTTGCAAATCACATAGGGTGGCTATAAATCAGCAGGGTTACCAAAATTAAGTTATTCACGCCAAAAATTGGCGCCAATAAAGAAAGATCGCCAGATACCCAATTATCGAAATATCCCCTTCATATGCAATGTTTCCAGGTGGAATAATTTTTCAAACGTGACTAAAGAAGTAAATTAACTCACATCCGTAGAAATCTTCAATCAATATCTCAAAATCAATCTGAAAACCGACTTCGTCTTTATACGTATTTCAAGCTTGGAAGTTTTGCCTGAAATGAGCTTCAACAGAGTGTTTTGCATTGATGTGTTAACAAAGGATTTTTAATTGTTACTGATAACTGAGATATTTAGTTTTCAAACAATGTATCTACTTTAACAAAGAACATCGAAGCTGATTGTATATTTTTACATTTTAATAAAGTATGGGTGTTTGATTGATTGATTGGTGCCGAGTCCATGAGTCAAAATGCTAATGTTAAATTGTGCAGTGGGCACTGATGATAAACTTTGGGATGCTGTTCTGGTGTAGTTGGTTGCTTGGTTCAATTGAATTTATTGGCGCAAGAGCCTTAGTAGCCTATACTGCGCCGAGTTCTGACATAGAATTTAATTGGATCATCAAATTAGTTAACTATTAACACATGGAGCTGCAGCAAAGTAAAATTTCTTTAGTGAAGAAATTTTACGTCGTGAGTTGTCTATGTCGAAAAAATAAACTTCATGTTTAAAAGCATCACCTCCTTTTCACCAAAATATGACTTTATAATTATCTTTATCAAAAAAAACAAACATATTTTCTCATCTGTTTTTCAGTGTTGCTATCTGAATTTTCCCCACAGGAGGGGTGGGAGGTCATAACTGTCTTTATACTTTGTAGATACAATAACATACAGTCAGAGCCCTATTTAACGAAACTCTATTTAACGAATATCGCAATTTAGCGAATTTTTCTTTTTCCCCGAAAAAAAGAAGGCAAATCCCCTATTTACCGAATAATAAACCCCGAAGCAACAAGCTCTTTTAACAGCACACTTTTTTTTTTTTTTTGAGCAATCACGATTACTTATTGCTTTCATTTGACTGTTTTTGGCGTCCTATCATTTTATTTTCCCACCGCCACCCTCCGCGCCATCACCGTCGACGGGCTCCTCACGATGCTGCTCCTATAGCGGAAACCGTATCCAGGTTGCATCCATATGCTACACACACGCGCATACATACACAACTACACACACACTCACACATACTCACATATGCACCTACACACACATACGCATACATACAGACACCTACACATATACACACACAAAAACATACACACAACTACCCACACATTCACGCCTGCATACAGACACAAACACATATGCCTACACATACAGACACCTACACATATACACACACAAAAACATACACACAACTACCCACACATTCACGCCTGCATACAGACACAAACACATATGCCTACACATACAGACACCTACACATATACACACACAAAAACATACACACAACTACTCACACATTCATGCCTGCACACAGACACAAACACATATGCCTACACACACATACACATACCCCCCACACCCACACATTCATGCACACAACTACCCACACACTTATGCCAGCTCACAGGCACAAACACACATGCCTACACACACATACCCCTACACACAAAGACACATACCCTTCACACACAAACACACACGCCTACATACACACACTCGTGATTGCGAAAAACATAATTTGAATTCAAGATGTCAAAATTCAAATTAATTTTTTTTTTTAAATCTTTATCTTTACTAATAATAAAGCTGAATGTCTCTCTGTCTGTTCGGATCTCTGTCTGTCAGGATCTCTGTGACGCGCACAGCGCCTAGACCGATCGGCCGATTTTCATGAAATTTGGCACAAAGTTAGTTTGTAGCATGGGGGTGGGGTGTGCACCTCGAAGCGATTTTTCGAAAATTCGATATGGTTCTTTTTTTATTCCAACTTTAAGAACAACATAATCATAAGAAGGACGAGTAAATTACGAAAATATCATGACGTGGAACTGTAACATGGGCACAAGCCAATTGGCGAGAAAATTCACCATGCATTATTTGTAAATATACAGGCGAACCAAAAGACCTTTTAATTTTCTATTACGGGCAAAGCCGTGCGGGTACCACTAGTTGATAATATGAGTTAGAAATTTTGGATTGTTTTCCAAATGATATATCGATCTTGTCCGAAACAGAAAAAGTCTTTTCTTGGAATCGGCAAGTTTTAACGGGTGAAGGGGCAACTAATGAATAAAAATTCTGTTGCAGAAAGCAGTAATTGAACTCCCATTAAAACTGACTTTTTCTAACGGTTTACATGACCTAAAAACTAAAAATATCTCTCATGCAGCAGGCTGTAAGTGACACAGTATTTTCTTCTCTCCATAAAGTCGAAAGAGAACCATTTCGAGGTACCAAGGAAATTGTAAAACCTGCATTATTACTCGTTTTTTTTTTTTTGAGCAATCACGATTGCTTATTGTTCTCACTTGACTGTTTTGATGTCCTTTGATTTTATTTTTCCACCGCCACCCTCCGCAGCATCACCGTCGACCGGGTCCATCACGATGCTGCTCCTATAGCGAAAGCCGTCTCCAGGTTGCATCCATATCCTACACACACGCGCATACATACACAACTACACACACATACACTTACACACACATACACATACACACAACTGCCCACACATTCATGCCTGCACACAGAAACAAACACATATGCCTGCACACACATACACATACCCCCACCCCACACACACATTCATACACACAACTACCCACACACTTATGCCAGCACACGGACACAAACACACATGCCTACACACAAACACACATCCCCCCCACACAAACACACACGCCTACATACACACACTCGTGATTGCGAAAAACATAATTTGAATTCAAGATGTCAAAATTCAAATTAATTTTTCTTTTTTTTTTTAAATTTCAAATTAATTAGTGTGCTATAAGTCGCGGAATGCTGAATAAAAAGAGTGTACCTTCTAATTATGAATATGTTTGTGCGGTTGCTTATTAAGACTTTTAGATAAGGTAACTGCAAGTTTTTATATATTCTTTTGCACCTTGATATTACGAATAACCCCGATTTAACGCATAAAAATGTTGGTCCCGTTGAATTCGTTAACTCGGGTCCGGCTGTATCAGGATTGGGAATATGGCTTTAATCAAGAACCTGGGGGATGAACTCCGTATTGCTCATCTAAGCAAAGCTTAGCTCAGAGGAACCAAGGGTTAATAGTAGGGGATCCCCAAGTGTTTTTGGGGATTTACTCGAGTACGTCAAACAAACGCAGGGGAGATACTTTACATTCTGTCGAGTACCTACACCAAATGTTGGCCCTTTTTGTAGGTGGATACGTCTAGAACAACTCGTCAAATTAGGGGAAAATGAGCTGATTTGTGCATCACATGACTTCCTTTTACTCCAATTTAATGTCATTTTCCCATTATTGGTAATTTTAATGTTATTCAATTGTCTACTCTCTAAATATCACCAACAGTGGCCAAATTGAAACCAAATTTAAAATTAAAAAAATCGCCAAATTTGTCGCCAAGTTGGCGGCAAAAGTTGGCGACCAAAAGACTGGCGATATATCGCCAAGTGTCCGACAAATTGTAACACCACTTGAGTTTACATCGAAATTAACAATGATTTCCCCTCAAACAGGGGCAAAAGACTCCTTTAGAAACACCCGAATGCGATCAAAAGGGGAGATGCACAACTAGACCCCACTAGGAGTCTACGTACCAAATTTCAACTTTGTAGGACATACCCTTTTTGAGTTATGCGAGATACATATACACTTACATACATACGCACATACATACGTACATACGGATGTCACGAGAAAATTCGTGGTAATTAACTCAGGGGTCGTCAAAATGGATATTTCGGGTGTCTGTAGGTTCCTATGCATATATCCACGTGTGGTCGGGTCGAAAAAAAAACTCAACATTCATTCGGGGGTGAGAAAAATGGATATTAAGGCCGTTTTTTGAGTGAAAATTTTTTTGCGAATGCAATACTTCCTTTTTTGTAAAAGGAAGTAAAAATTGATTGCCAGATTTATTGAAGCGCTTCATATTAAGATGAGGTGAGTTAATTACTGTTGCTAAAAAAAATGGCCTTGTCTTGACATTCTGTCTCGAACGCGGTTGATTTTTTTTTTCTATTTTAAAGAAAAAATGCCAGAATCACGAAAAAATTATATTCTGCCGAGATTGTCAGTCGAAGTGATAAAAATCGGCTATCAAGTTCAGACGCGCACATAAAGCGCAGTAAGTGATTGCACCTGATCTCAAAGCAGCGGTCCTGTTAGAGCTTGACCACGGAGAGGTGGCGGGTGACTAGACAGCTGAAATGGAATACTTCATTGGTTCGTAGGTATGACGCGCGAGATTTTTTTTTTAGCGGTCAAATTAATAATACCCCTCTAAATAACCATCAGATTTTAGACATGATTGGAACATCAAGCTGAACCTTCTGTATAAAAATCTAACATGCTCTAAGATTTCAATAAGACGGTTTTTTTCTCTTGCATTTAAAACGATTCGCTGCTAGCTTGCGTCACTTCCAAAACGTCAGTCTCGAATGATGGCATTTCTAAAGTTCACTTAACATCCGCTCTGAATATCTGCAGCACTCGAAAAAAAAAAAAAATCTTTATTTTATACACCTCCAGATAGCTACCACCCAACACGAAAACTGGCAGATTAACGTACCTTTTGTTCACAGACAAGTTGGAACATCAAAACTGTCAATTTCTGACTTTTTAGCAATCACGATTGCTTATTGACTGTTTTTGGCTGTTTGACTCATTTGACTGTTTTTGGCGTCTTTTGATTTTTCCCACCGCCACCCTCCGCACCATCACCGTCGACGGACTCCTCACGATGCTGCTCCTATAGCGAAAGCCGTCTCCAGGTTGCATCCATGTCCTACACACACGCACAGACATACACAACTACACACACAAACACATACACATACACACACCTACACCTACACACACATACACCTACATACACATACAAACACATACGCATACATACAGACACCCACACATACACACAACTACCCACACATTCATGCCTGCACACAGACACATACACATATGCCTACACACACATACACATACCCCCACACACATTCATACACACAACTACCCACACACTTATGCCAGCACACAGACACAAACACACATGCCTACACACAAACACATAACCCCTACACACAAACACATTACATACCCCCACACACAAACACACACGCCTACATACACGCACACACTCGTGATTGCGAAAAACCTAATTTGAATTCAAGATGTCAAAATTCAAATTAATTTTTTTTTGCTACTTTTATTAGTGTTACTTCACTAAGCACTTTCCCCAACACTAAAGGGGAACATTATTATAATATGTTCTTCTTCTTACAACCTAAATTACAAAACATAATAGTTCCCCACGACGCTCGAGTAAATCTACATTTAGCATCATTCGTTCCACGACTATAACAGTTTGTTCAAACTTTTTAATGATGACCAAAAATGATGGTTTGAAAATGGATAATATTAGAAATGTCATTCTGTCTCGTATTATCAAAAGGATTTTATAAACGAAAATAAGTAAACAGTTAATCCAAGCTTTTTAAATGAAAAACATTGCCAATATTTTTGTCGACAGGGTAGTTGAATTTGGGCTGAAATCTTGTTTAAAGCATATTATTTTGTCTTAAAAACTTTTAAGGGAAAATTGGCTAAAAAAGTAATCCTGAACCGCATAATTTTGAAATTTATAAGTTATTTTTACATAAAATTTAAAATAGATTATTCGGAGAAATATGGCAAGAAAAATGCCGTAATATGAAAAAAGATGCATTTTAACTGAACTTTTTTTCTGAAACAAGGAGTTTTAACTAAATCACTAATTAAACTTTTGTTTCTCCACGAAGCACAAGTCATGTATGCTTCTAGAATTAACAGCTGTCAGTTGTGTAAAGTCAGCCTTTAAAGTCCAATTAAGAGTCCCTTCTTAGCAATAAATGCGTTAATTTTCTACTACGGGCAAAGCCGTGTGGGCACCGCTAGTTGTAAATAAATTATTTCCCTCACACAAAATAATAAGCAAAATAATGTGATAAAAGAGAGGAAAAATTGTTTGCCCTTGTTTTGGCTGCATTTTTGTCTCTCTCTAAAAAAAAAGTAACGTCGAAGAAATTGTGAAAGGATATCTGTGGCGGGTCTGTGTCCAGGAGAGCCCATAGCCCCTACAGCCTTGAAATTTGGTACAAAATTACTTCGAGGCTCGGGGGCTTGCACTGGGTTTTTTTTTTTAATTTTGAATTAGTTTTTTTTATTAGGAGAGAGTGTTGTACCTTGGGACACTTTTCATATTTTAATTTTTAACGTCAATTATTTGAATCAACTTTAAAATCTAAAAGTCACATTGAAATACCCCAACATATTTCTACGCAATATATTTTTTTAAATTCAGTCAGTTTAAAAATAAAACATTGCCTGCCATTTAAAGTAAAAGTTCCAAGCTGTCCCAGGGTACAACATCCTATTGTACCGTGTGACACATCCTGTTGTACTATGGGAAAGTCTTCATGATTCAGGAAGCAGCCTTATACTTCAACCAATTTTGCACCAGAGGAAAAAAAAAATCCATGGTAGTAAATTAAATTATGAACAATTAACTATGAGTTATGAATATTGAATTATGAATTATTATCTAACATTAAATGTGTTTATTGATAACATAAGAATAGATCATTGTTCCATGTTCCTAAAAAAACTTAATTATTAAGAACCATGAATATGTTGTGCCTTGGAACGTGCCCTAATCTACAATCGCCACGTTGTTTAAGATAAGCCAAAATGATGGTCAATCAGGATGCACTATCATTATTTTCTCATAAGCAAAATATTTAGAGTACTACTCTTTTATAACAAAATTAAACTCAGTAGCTTAAATTTAAAAAATACAAAGACAGAAAATGAATTAAAAATGAAGAAAATATTTACTTCGGAGTCATAAAATTTTCTTTCTCTCACAAAATCGTCAATTTTACTCATTTTATGCTGATTTTTACTATGGCACCATTTAGTTCTGAAGGTTACTATTAGAGATTACAAAAACATGGATGCTAAAAATAGATTCTTAAAAATTAGCAGTGTTCCAAGGCACACAACACTCTCCGTCTTGATCGGACCGTAAGAATCAGACTATGTGTAAAGTCACCCTTTAAAGTCCGATTAAGAGTCCCTTCTTAGCAATAAATGCGTTTCCTGAAATTCTAAACCATATGTGTTATTCATGAAGTACACCGCTACACATACTTACTGAAAATATGTATTATTACTATTTACAAATAATTTTAACACGGCTGCTGTTGGGGGGGGGGAGACTAATGAGCATTCCTTGTTTTGTATTATGATTTTGTTTAAGATACATATTTTTTTCTCATTTATATCTGTGTTGAAGGTTTGATCAAAACTAGGTGAAATAATTTCCCCTCTTCTAAAAGATTTTGCCAGTTTGAAATAGTTCAATTGTGGCCTCCGTACTAGGCTCATGTCTTACAAAGAGTGCCGTCCAATTGACCTTTTTTTTTTCGACGTACGAGGTACTTGTTGAATTCCTTGAACACCGGAGAATCATTTACTCCGATGTATACTATGTGACACTGCAAACCTAACCAGGTTCATCAATAACAAAAGACCTCTGGAGTGACACATCTACTTCTGTCTATATGGCCAAGTACTTTAAAATCAGCAAATGAAAAGTACCTTTTTTCAACTTCAATATCAGAGCACAATTTTTAACAAATAAGGTGCTGGTAAACTTTCAAATGAGTCACAGCTTATTTTCACATGTAAAAGCCTAAAATCCATCTAATGCGTAAAAAGCTGCATAAGACCTAAGTTTCCCATGAGCTAAGCTCTCCAGTCTTTGACTAAGTAATTTAAAGTCAGCAAATTAAAAGCGACCCTTACTTCAGACTCAGTCTATGGTCGAGAGCTTTAACCCATATTTTACTATCGTCCTGTATATAGGACAGATCATTTTTATTGCATTTTGGCAATGGTTATCACGTTTTTAGTGCATAATTTGGTATTTTTATGAACTCTACGTTTGATAAGTACTGTAGACAAAATTTTAGAGTTCAATTATAAATATTTTTATTTTATTTTTATTTTTGAATTTGACAATTTTTTGCAGTTTTATAATGAATAATCTAATAATTATTTAAAATAATTGTGTAGAAAATATGCCAATATTCTCTTTCAATTTTATAATTACTAATCATATACATTAGTACTGAGTAAAATTTGCAAAGATAAAACTATATTTAAATAGGTTTTATGAAGGTTTTATTAGCCGTCCTATAAATAGGACGATGGTAAAATCCCCTGCTATGCGCGCTCTATGCAAAAGTAGCTTAGCCGTTGGAAAATGGAGTGGAAAACTTGATTGCTCTCTTTCAAAACTCAATACTATGAAGTTTTCTCACAACAAGAGTTGAAAGAGCAGGTTTTTTGGGGTCCTAGGGAGTTTTTTGTTGACTAATTTATCATCCGCCCTTAATACGCTGTGATGCTTCCTTCTAAATTGACTAAAAATATTTGCTGTTCACAGTATGAACGCTGATCTCAGAAGCAAATAAATTAAAGAAAGAGTACATGTGGCATATTGAATAAGAAATTATTAACAACTGAACTAGCTATGGAATATGTAATGTCATAGGAGGATGAACCAATGAGAGTGACTTTGACTTGAAAATATTGCCATCTGATCCAGATATAGTCACTGATGATCGAGAAATTCATGAAAACAATTCTATCATTCTGTAAAGTTACGCTGGTTTTGACGAAAAACTTCTAGACTCCTTGAGCAATAAACATTTCAAAAGGAATCAATACTAATGAAGAAATGAATATATCAAATAAAAACGGCCTAAGTGTGTACCGGAGTTCGCATAACTTTATGAATCACTTTCAAATGAAAATCGTCAGCAGATATCAGAAGATATTGTTGGACATAATTTCAGGAAAACACTCGTGAAACTTTTCGAGAGTGTGGTCGAAAATATGATGAAAGCAGCAAAGGAAAGTAGTATTAAGTAACCCTGGAAAAAGACTAACAACGATTTTTGTTTGCAAACATCAAAATTGAAACACTTTTTGGGCATAATGTTATGTAGCGGATGTTATAATATAATACCTAGTGAAATGGGGAAGATGCTCCCGATAAAGGAACAACTTTTGTTCGTCAAACTATGTCATGAAACCAGTTTTTTCATATCAAGCTTTTTTTTTATAACTTGACGATAACTCTACTATTGATTTAGATAGCTACTGTAAAGTTCGATTAACTTATAATTTTTTGAATGAAGCTTTTCAAAAAATTGGTGTGTTTTCTGAGCATTCAACCACTGTTGAAATAATCGCCCTTTATTTTGAAAATTAGAGATGAAAAATTTACAAAAATGGGAAGATCATGAAGTTTGGTAATAAGCTCTCGATTGTCAACTCTTTTGGTGGGGTTACCCCTTTCCATTTTATTCTATATCAAAGAGCACAAAAAAGATGTCCAATTCAAAAGATTGTTTCGACTGTCATAACACAGCTAAAAAGATGAAAAATGAAAAGAATTACACTCAAGTAACACAGTTAGTAAATAATACAGTTGTTGATAGATTGCTGTCCATTATTAAAACTCCAGCAGGGCACAAAACATACATTTTTTTGTCTTATAATATTTTTGTTCAACTCAGAAACAAACAACTATTTGAAACGGAAATAGTAAGGAAAATTGGAATGAGAAAATGTCCCTTAGAACCATCCAACATCTTGAAAATTATGGGATTTTAACATCCGATAGTAAATTTCACATGAAGCACAAGATTACAGCTGTTCGTTGAAATGATGGCTAAGAAGTATCACTTACCAGCAATTTCGAAGATATAAAGTTTTTCAAAAAAAAAAAAAAAAAACACACACACACACACAGAATAATGAAGAATTGAAACAAAAAGGAAAAATATTTCATTTTGTACTAGTGTAAAAATGATGTGGACTTATATGAAAATCATATAGAAATATTATGCATCTATCTGTAATACAAAAAGGTAACGACCGACCATAATTTCGAGATGCCTTTGAAGCAGTACTGGATGCTGCTTGGAAAATGTCGAAGCTGTTTGCTTCAAAGGAAGCCTTAATACGTATTGAAACCTGTAGAGAAGCTACTATTGTTTACATGGGTTTGTGTGTACTTATAAACATTGCTGAAAAGCAACTGTCTGTCCATCAAAACAAGACTCGAACCATACAGAAGAGCCTTTTGAAGCTGCAGACTGAAAACGTTTTAGTAAAAACTTCGAACTGAAAAAAACACAATAAGTTGAAGCATTGTACTAAGAAAAACAGTGGCAGTTCACGAAAAATATTATTTAGGAATTTGCGTAGAGTGTTGTTTTCCATTTCACACGTAACATAAAGCTTGACTGAAAAACCAAGTATACAGTGGTGGATTGTACCATCGTCCTATATATAGGACAGCTTGTAAAATGGAAACGAATACATATTTGGTAATGTTTAATGTTTTATGTGTATTACTGAGGTCTCCTTAGTCTGTAATAGTAGTTTTTTTCAAAAATATTAAATTTTTCATAATGTGGTACAATATGGGTTAAAACAAGCAAATTAAAAGTGACCTTACTATCAACGTCGATTAATCGAAACAATATTTTGATCGCTCAAAAATAATAGCTAAAAAGAAACACTAAATTGAACGAATTACCACCGTCTACCGAGAGAGCTCTCTTAATTTCCCGCAGTAAGCAATTCAAGGAGACGGGGAGAAAAAACGAGAAACGTTTTAAAAGCTATTGAAAAGTTTGAAAGTAAGTCACTTAGTCAGCGCTTGCTGCTAATTAGGCAGGTTCTTATGATGGCGCTTTTCGCTGACGACACAGGCTCACTCACAAAATCACTTTTAATGAACCTTAATCACCTCGTCGAAAAACCTTCGGCGGGAATTTAGTGCTCCTGGGGAAAATTTCAGTGATCGCGTCGAAATTTCCGACTCGTGTTTCTAAAAATTTGATGTACGTATGTCGCAGCCGCAGCAATGTTATTTGACGTTATGACTGGCATGGAAATTTGTAGTTATCTAGTATTGTGCTAAAATTTAAGTTCGATATAGTCATGGGCCCAGAGGCGTGCCCCTTAAATTTTTGGGAGGGAGCAGTGGCGGCTGGTCCCTTGAAAAAGTGAGGGGGCCAGATCATGGGTGCACTTGTCCCCTCCCCCCAGGTTTTTGAAAAGAAAAAAGAATTTAAAATATATATATATATTTTTAATATTTTAACTTTCTTAAAACAAATATTCGTGTAAAAATATTTGTGTTAAATAGATAAAATTAAATTTATTTTGAACTCTATTTTGTCATTATAGTACGCTAATTACTTGAAGACAAACAGTCAAGAAAAGAGCAAACTGTCTAACCTTGTGCAAATGAAGACTTCTTTTTTTATTGAATGTTGTTTATTTTACATAGCCTGAAAATCCAAGCTATGTAAAATAAACAGCATACAGGCAGGGTAACGGTCTCTGCGAATCCTGCTGTAAATATTGAGTTTCAATGCGCTGGTATTGAGGAAGAAAAAAGAACAGATAATCCGCGGCAGCGCATATGCCGTACCTCATTACTTTTTTAACACATAATCCGCGGATTATGCGCAGGAAAAGACAACAGTCCTTTTTTTTAATTCCAAGCACGTACGCACAAAAAAAAGGGAGGAAATAAATAAAAATATAAATTTTTGTCTGAAAATAGTGAGGGGGCCCTGGCACCCTCCGGCCCCTCCCACGAGCCGCCACAGGGAGGGAGGAAATTCGCCGAATGGAACTCCAAATTTTGCCGAATGGAACCCCAAATTTCACCGAATGATGATAGTTTTTCCGAATGGAGTTCCAAACTTTGCCGAATAGAACTCTAAATTTTGCCGAATAGAACTCTAAATTTCTCCTAATGATGATAATTTTGCCGAACAGAACTCGAAATTTTTGCGAATGATAATAATTTTGCCGAATAGAAATCGTAATTTCTCCGAATGATGATAATTTTGTCGAATAGCACTCCAAATTTTCCCGCATCGTCAGAAAACAATTGCCGAATACGAAAATTTTTAGAAAGTTATTGACCTCCCATCGAGGCGACCCTGCATAGGGCAAAGTTAATCCACTTTTTCTCTCTCTCTTTCTTTAAATGGCCACCCATGCTTGAATAACGTTATTGCTTCTACTGTCATAGAATTGAAGAAAAACTTCTACGGTACACTGTTGCTACCAAACATCAAGAAATGGGGGCCTTCAGTCAAAAGTACTGCTTTTAGTCACTGAAATCAATAGAATAAGCAAAATAAAAAAAAATTAAAAAAAATTAATTTGAATTTTGACATTTTGAATTCAAATTATGTTTTTCGCGATCACGAGTGTGTGTATGTAGGCGTGTGTGTTTGTGCGTGGGGAGTATGTGTGTTTGTGTGTAGGGGGTATGTGAATGTGTGTGTAGGCATGTGTGTTTGTGTCTGTGTGCTGGCATAAGTGTGTGAGTAGTTGTGTGTATGAATGTGTGTGTGGGGGGGGGTATGTGTATGTGTGTAGGCATATGTGTTTGTGTCTGTGTGCAGGCATGAATGTGTGGATAGTTGTGTGTATGTTTTTATGTGTGTGTATGTGTAGGTGTCTGTATGTATGCGTGTGTGTATGTGTTTGTGTATGTGTGTAGGTTTTTGTGTGTGTATATGTGTAAGTGTCTGTATGTGTGTGCATGCGTGTGTGTGTAGTTGTGTATGCATGCGCATGTGTGTAGGACATGGATGCAACCTGGAGACGGCTTTCGCTACAGGAGCAGCAGCGTGAGGAGCCGGTCGACGGTGATGGTGCAGAGGGTGGCGGTGGGAAAAATCAAAGGACCTCAAAAACAGTCAAATGAAAGCAATAAGCAATCGTGATTGCTCAAAAAACCTTTGAGCCAGAATTTTTTAAAAAATTTCCAGCTTTTATTTTTTATGTAATTTTTTACCATGTCTGATTTTGGAAATGAGGCGTGATCTTTATGACGTCACAAGTGACGTACTTTGACGCGTTGAATGTTTACTCATTGTTTAAAAAACGGTTGCCATCCAACAGTAAATTAATAGAAATCTTAATGATAATTTTGAATGAAGGCTTTTATGAAGCAAACATTAAATTCATTGCGCTATAAAATTTTTATCTTTATCGAATACCAAAATATTGCATTCTGCGCTAATGGCATCAGTGAGTGGTATTTTATCACTTGTGATGTCTTGCATAGAATCGTAAAACTTAAAATTGAATCTGCGCACCGATCGAGATATATATATATTTTAATAATAAACTTTGTCAAATTATATACAAAATGTTTAAATCCTATGTTTTTAAGCATATTCTTTCAGAAAAAAATACATTTAAAATTTCGGAAACAATCCAATTGTGATTCAAATGCGGCGGTTGATATATACGGGCTTTTGGAATGTGGTTCTATTAGAAACTAATTTGTGCTAGCACAAATCACCAACAGTGGCCAAATTGAAACGGATATTTAAAAAAAAATTAAAAAGCGCAAAATTTGTCGCCAAGTTGGCGACCTAAAGACTGACGATATATCGCCAAGTACCCGTAAAATAATAACACCACTTGAGTTTACACCAAAATTAACAATGATTTCCCCCAAAAAAGGGGCAAAAGACCCCTTTAGAAACACCCGAATGCAACCAAAAGGGGAAGTGCACAACTAGACCCCACTAGGAGTCTACGTACCAAATTTCACCTTTCTAGGACTTACCGTTCTTGAGATATGCGACATACATCCGCACATACATACATACGTACATACAGACGTCACGAGAAAATTTGTTGTCATTAACTCGGGAATCGTCAAAATGGATATTTCGCGTGTCTATACGTCCTTAGGCACTTATCCACGTGTGGTCGAGTCGAAAAAAAACCCTCAAAATTCATTCGGGGGTGAGCAAAATGGAAATTAAAGTCGATTTTTGAGTGAAAATTTTTTCGCGAATACAATACTTCTTTTTTGTAAAATTAAGTAAAAAAGAGGGAAGGGGGTATTCTTGCTCTTAATTAATAATCCAAAGATTTATGGTTGTGTCTTCAAGACATCTAATCCTAATCTATTAAACGGCAATTCTCAAGCAAGCTAAAGAATTCTGTAAACGTTGTTTTTTTGTCCACGTAGTGTTAGTGCAGGGAAAATAACCTGTCCCCTGTAGCAGTACAGTGAAACCTGTGTAAGTTGACCACTCGCGGTGCAGTTCTTTGGTGGTCAACTTAGACAGATGGTCAACTTATAAAGGGCGGTAATGATTTTTTTTTTTTTTTTTTTGTCATTTCCAGCACCATGTTTTCATTTTTTGAGTAATTCACCCTTATTCTTTTCAAGATAGACAGGTGGTCAAGATAGAGAGGTGGTCAAGTTACAGAGGTTTTCCTGTATTATATGAGATAGGACTAATTCCGTTCCTGACAAAAGCGGTCAACATAGACAGGTGGTCAACTTTACAGGTTTTACTGTAGCAGTATCGGGCAATCATCTTCAACATGCAGCTGAGCCAACGCCATACAGATAAAAGGAACTTAAATCGGCATAACCCATGATTCTACATTTTAAGGTGGACGTCGGGTGTAGTGGAGAGAATGTTTCTCAACTCTTAGCACTTTTTTCTCGCCATTTTTTTTTTTTTTTTTGCTTTACGTTAATATATTACAGTAGAACATCGTGTTTCCTGGCCTCCGGATTAAATTTGTAGGACGTGTTCATTTTTTGATTCTATGTTCGCACAGGAGTTTTAAATGGGGTTGTTTCCATCAGTCCAAAGTACTATTCTTAGTCACTAAAGTTGATAGAATGAGCAAAAAGAGAAAAAGAAAAAAAAAAAAAAAAGACCATGAAAAAAGACATTTTCAAAAGGTTCAATTTTAATTCATTTCTTTAAATGTCTGATTTATCAGAAAAAAAGGCGTGGTCTTTATGACGCCATAAGTGGTGAACTTTGGCGCACTACTCCACTGGCTCGCTGAATGCTTACGCGTGCTGTATACCGCTTTCCACGATATGATAATTAAGAAGCGAATTAAACATTGCGTTGCCAGTACATGCAAGCGAAGAATTGAATTAAATATTGCGCTCTGCGCTAAAGGCATCAGTGAATGGCATTCATCACATGCGATGTCATGCGCAGAAGCGTAAAAAAAGAAATTGAATCTGCGCACCGATTAAAATAATTTAAAAAAAAATATTAAACTCTGTCAAATTATTTAAAAAATGGTCAAATCCCATGTTTTTAAGCATGCTCTTTCAGAAAAAAAAAAGACGTTCATTTTGAATTCAAGTTATATGTTTCGCAATCACGAGTTGCGACAGGACCATATTCATTGGGGGCTATTGTTTCTAGAAACAGCTCCTGTCCCCCCCCCCCAAGCCTACCCCTCCTCCTGGGCGGTTACGTGTGTATAGTTGTGTGTGTGTGTGTGTGTGTGTGTGCAGGCGTATGTGTATGTGTAGGCTCGCGTGCGTGCATGTGTAGGCTTGTGTGTGTGCGTAGACCTGTGTGTATGCACGTAGGCGTGTGTGTATGTGTGTAAAGGCTTGTGTGTATGAGCGTGTATGTGTGTAAAGGATTGTGTGTATGAGCGTGTGTATGTGTGTGTGTTTGAGCGCGCGTGTGTGTAAGACATGAACGCCTCCGAGCAGGAGAAGCGGATAGTTCAGGACTGGGGGACAGCCGCGCCTGGAGGACGGCGGGTGGTGGAGCTGCAGAGGCCCCTGGTCCAAGCTGAAAAAGGAACCACAACGTCAAGGACGGTCAAGTGAGAACAATAAGCAATCGTGATTGCTCAAAAAAAAAAAAAAAAAAAAAAGTGGAGCCAAAAAATATTTTTATTTTCTCAACAATTATTTTTTATTTATTTATTTATTTTTTTTTTTGGAAAAAATCGTTGTCTTTATGACGTCACAAGTGATGTAACTTGGTGCGCTGAGTGTTTGCGCATTATTTAAAAAAAGGTCGCCATTAAACAGTAATATTACTAACAATCATAGTGAGAATTTTGAATGAATTCTTTTCTGAAGCAAGGAGCAGTGGGTCCTACTAAACAATGGAATAATACCGGTCAGAATGCCTCTAAATAATTTCATCATATTCAAAATGCATCAATGCATTTTCTTTTGAAATATATATAAAAAAAGATGTTGAAAGAAACAGAAAAATGCAGTCTAATTGAAACATTTTATTAACTTTTAACATATTTTTACTTTTCTTTATCGAACAGTAAAATCTACACAAATTATATTACACTAATTACAATTATTTTCTTTGGTACACCTCCTTTCTTTTTCAGTCAATCGTAACAAGATTTAATTTTATCAATTTACACAATAAAAAGTCATCAATATTCCCATACATACATAAGTACATAACATTATATAAATTGGAGCAACATAGAAAGACATGACTACTGTTTTTTTTAAATTCTTAACTTTGTGTTGTCACAGTGGGCAGTATGCATTCCTACGTGGCAAAGTTTCATTTTGATTCATTTAAAAATGTCCGTTGACAGGAAGTAGAAGTGAAAGTTCTACCTTTTTTCACGTCGTGTACAAATTTTCAATTCTGGATCGATAAAAATCATTTGTTTTTGGAGCAAAATATCTGCAGAATTCATATTGGATCTTAGCCACATTTTCATGGTTTTTGTCACTAAGCTATCGGAATAAAGGGAAATCAGGTGGTGTAATGTCGGTTGAGTGAGGCAACCCACTGACAGTGATAAAAATTTTCCAGGGTTTGTCTTTAGCAGTTTGTTCTTGCAGTATCATGTTTCAGAATCATGGCTTTTCTGTTTGCAACCACTGGAATGTACTCACCTGACATTTCACTACCAGATTTCCCTTTTTCCCTCATCGCCATTGCACTTTGTTAGTGACAATAACCTGAAAATTTGACTACTACTCATGCTAACACTAGATATTTTGCTCCAAACCCAGTTCATTTTATCTATCCAGGATTGGCAATTTGCACATTAGATGGCAAAAGGATGCTGATAACGGAGGTAATTGCGTCATTTATTTGTTTGAGAGGGGGAAAAAAAGAGACGTTACTTTTCGTTCCTAATATATAGTTTATCACTTTATGTTGTCCTCCGGGGGGGAAAAAAACAAATATGGAATAATCAACTTTAACTGTTTCCTCTGGTTACATATTTCTTTGCTGAAAATTCACGCAGCACACAAAATTGTGAAGTGAAAAAAAAAAGAAAAAAAAAACTTGGAACTGCAACACAGACTTGATACGTATTGAATTTCTAGAAAAGATTTCGATAACTGAAATTTTCAGTAGTTTTTTAAACTTTCGCCAAAAGCTTTGGCTCCAAGGATTAGAATATTTTCCAACCTTGCTGATGTATCCAAAAGAAAACGATTACTGCCCAAAATTTATAAGTGTTCCAAAAACATCAATTATCGAATTATCTTCCATTTCTACTTACGTAGATTTGTATTTAGTGTTGCTATCCAAGAAATAGAAATTGAAAGACATCAGAATATGTACACGGAACAAAAATGGCATGGCCATTCTGATCACATGTATGCCATAAATATGATCCACCGTCATGTCCCCACAAGTATAGGTTACCAATGTTTATTTTAAAAAATGATCTTTTTTCTTTTTATTTTGCAAAACTTTTTTTGCTTTGCCAAAACTAAGTCTGTAATTTTAGCTCTTAAACTTGTCACTAAGTTCCTGCAAGCTTGAGAATTTTTCAAACTCGCAACTACAGGGTTGCCACTCAATTTTGGAAAAAAAAATTCCCTGTGGTTTTTCCTGTATGAAAATAAAACATTACAAACGAGCGAGCGCTGATTATTTGGAAAAGAACATTAATATCTTGATAATTTCACCACAGGGTAAAAAAACGAAACACAAATTTCTAAATATAAAGGAAAATAAATAAGAATTCATAATAACTGAAATAATAGCATGGTGGTTGAATATATTCAACTTTTTATTCAAAAAAAAAAAAAAAAAAAAATCTTCTCTTAGCCATGGACCTAAAAGTGTATAAGTGACCCAGAACAATGATTATTGACGACTAATTTCATACACTCTAAATTATCATGAAATTCAAGAATCTATTTTTATGATAAATATTTAAATATTTACTTTTCAAAAAAAACTTTCAAGCAAAATTACCATTTTTTATTTTACTTTATTTCTGAACTTTATTAATATTCTCATTATAATTATTATTACTATTTATTTAATTTTTGGTAGTTTATATACTTGGGAATTGATTTTTGTAACTTTAATTTAAGAAGCAAAAAAAATTCCCTGTATTTTCCAGGTTTTTGAGGAAATTTTCGAAATTCCCTGGATTTTCCCTGTTTTTTTTTGTTGATTTTTGAATTCCCTGTGTTTTCCCTGTTTCTTCAGGTTTCCCTGTGGCGTGGCAACCCTGAACTATCACGACGCACTAATTTCGCACAGAAAAAAAAAAGACCACGTCCTTTGTTCTTCTATGACTTGAAAAAGGAACTATCCGCAGTCCATCCATGCTTCTATAGGTGAATTCTTCTCAGGTCACCGGGTGATGTGATTGTCTCGCACTGAGGACACACCCTCTTACTACCCTAAAAAATAAAGGAAATCACTTTCATTAATTTAGAAACGCTTGAAGCACTACTAAAAGCACTACTACTTGCAGCTAAATCCTACCAATATTAACTAATATAACTAGCAAAAATATGATGAAGGTCTTAAATAAATATACAAGCTAACACTTGGCTAAGAGGAGATCTGCCTGCGTAGTCAGCCAATTAGTTTTTAGATGGCGCCACTGCAATACCAATGGTTGACTTAAGAGCTATTTGTTGTTATTATTCAATGCGAACTACATACAAATGCAGACTGCACAGGCAGATTGCAAACTATGTATTATATATTCAATAAGTTACCGCCCTATAGCCAGGGCTAAGGCAGAAATACATGAGTACAGCAGAAATACATGAGTACAGCAGAAATACTGAGCTGGCGGTGTATTTCATGTATTTCTGCCTTAGCCCTGGCTATAGGGCGGTAACTTATTGAATATACCTGCCTTGCCTGCAATATTCGAGTTGAACCGAACCAATGTTTCGGTCACTCGTCTGGTCAGTGCTAATTCTATGCTAGCTACCAGTTTGTTTGGCAGTCTAGGCTTCCTTAAGAGGTTTTCCGCCTCCAGTTCAGTTAGTCCTATGCCGGGCTGACGAGTTCTAATAAGCACGAAACTGCAGTCCTCGGCTGGAATTGACTGAGCTGGCGGTGTATTTCATGTATTTCGTGTATGTATTATATAGTTTCTAAGTTTTAATGTTTGAGGGGTGAGTTCATTTCATTTCTAAAAGTTAATTACATTTATTCATGTATTCAAAGAAAATAACTCAATGAGCTTGTCCTAGATTAACGGGAAACGACTCTCTTTTTGCAACCATTAGTCCTAGATGCAGATTTCCAATTGCAAAAATCCTCAAAATAAGTTAAGATATTGAAAGTTTGAAGCAAAGAAGGAAATTAGTGTACGAATTGAAATCTAACTTTTTATACGGACCCTAGGTCCCCTAACTTATAGTTAGGGAAATAATCTCTCTTAAGAAAATAATCCAACACAAAAAGTTTGAAGCATTTGCAACCAAAGCTCAAGGAGATACTGTCTGACCACGGATTGTATGGAAAGACAAACATCCGTTTTACAGCCGGAAATGGACGAATCTATTATTTTTTAGCGATGTCAGCTTTTGCAGAAGCAGAGTCTCATTCAAATGAGCGGAATACCGGCATAAATTTTTTACTTTTCCCCCTCATTCAGATAGATTCGTCTTATCTGGACGTTTGAAAATTCCATACAATCCGTGGTTGAACAGTAATGGAGTTTAAAATTTTAAGGGACCGTGCAGAAGTTGATATTGGAAGAATGATAGGTTGAGGAAGAAAAAAAAATATGTATATTTTTCATTGCTATTGAAAAATAAATGCAAATGTTATACGTTAAAACACACTACAAAAGCTCGTTCAATTTGGGACAAAAAATACATATTGTGCATACATGGTTTCAAATCGTTGTCAGTCGCTATATTCCCCCTAAAAGTTGTTATTGACTGTGAGTATAAAGTGGTGTAAGTCACAAAACGCTGCGTTTCATACCTCGGTGAATATTTGTCGTACTAATGTCAAACTTTTTGTGTTGGAATTATTTTTCAGTTGAGTTAAGGCACATGGTCCGTCCGTATATATGTGTATGTATCATGTATGCATGCATGTGTGTGTGTAGATTTATAATAACATAAGCATGCACGTGTACGTATGAGGGTGGTAACTTACAGCTAAAGGTAAGCACTAATTACAGAAATACTTCTGCACCTAAACTATTTCCTAGCTCGGAAATTTTGAGAAATGTTTTGCTATTATACCTTCAAAAAGCAAATAATAAGAATTCTCGACGAATATTCACATATCTTGTTTTCTCGCATTTTTTTTCCTGTATTTAACATAAAATGCCATAAAATCTCCAACTGAGAACGAAAATAATTTGTTATTTATGTAAAAAAATGACAACGCTCAAAAATCTGGAAAATAGTTGTTATCAAAAAGGACGTCACAAAAAGCCTGGAAAAATCCTCAACTCGAGCAAGGTACCAATTCTTTCTAGGAAGGAATTTACAAAATTCCACCGTTTACCCTCTCAAAAACATCTACAAAATTGAAGTATTCAGTTTGTAAGCGAAAGAGCGATTCGGCGATTGTTGAGCAAGTTCAGAATATTTCTATTTTTCTAAAAACATTCTCATAAGAAAAAAAAAAAACAGAGAGAACAAAAAAAGAACTTTGTAGAAGTATGTGGAAAAGTAAAAACATAATTTCGAAAATTAGGCAAAAATATGAAGTTTCAACCGTTCCTCAATTCACGACTCACTTAATTTTCATCTTATTAACCCCTTAGCTACGAGAAAGTAATTAATGCGGCTTGGGTATTTCGTTTTTTGCATCCTTCTTAAGGAATGAAATATAGTTCTGCAAAAATTTCTAACTTGCTACAAGCCAGCAAAACAATTTAGCATTTTTGTTGGATGCGTCACTTTTCGCGCTTAAAAATTTCAGCAACGAACTATTTCTGGAAGTAAAAAGAGAAGAAGGGGAAAAAATGGAGAAAAAAGAACAGAAAATATTTTATTTCGTTTCGTTGACTCGATTTAAAACGACATTAATCAAAAATTCAAAGTGAGCTTGGGTGTATAAAAAATATCATCAGAATTGAGGTAAACAACATCATTTGCTGTTAGTGGTGTTTCATAATTAACAGAAACGTTTCGATGGGTTGTAATATTTGGCGGTTTATCTCACATTTCAGCTATCGTTGTTATATGCTGGAGTTGCGATTTGATATGTTTCTAATTTCTTCCGATTCCTAAAAGAACCTATTGTTAAAGTTCCATTAAATAGTATGATTTATACATGTTCAATTTAAATTACTCTGTCTGATAGTGGTATGTCTTTGTCCCATTCGTTGCAATTGATTAAAAGAAATGAGCATCAGCATATAATTTATTTCTAAGTACTTCTTAATCTAATCATAATTTTTTTCTACTTTTCCTACATTTAAAAAAAATATCTGAAGACAGATTGACTCTTAAACAACCAAATAGATAAGTATTTATTAAAAATAGATAACTTGGCAAATAAATATAAAAATGAAGATATGGATGGTGAACGTCTAATAGAAAAAAATAGAAATGAAAAAGCATTATACATTGATCTTCGAAAAACAATGGAATGTTAAATATCGAAATTGGAAAATACCGATTTTCACCAGTGAATCACAGAAACTATATTCCGTCTTTCGCCGATATCTTTGCTGTTTCAATATTGATGTTCACCGGTTTATGTTGACATTCACCAGATTTCAAATCTTTACAGTAACATTATATACACAGGGACTGATTTTGGGAGGTGAATGTGCAAACTTTAAAAAATTATTTTAAATATTTTAGGATTTTTCCAACTATTCTGAGACTATGCATTTAAATTGTGTCATTTTTTCGTTCTCTAATAAAATTAACTGAACTGCTCAAATTAGCTGTCTTCTTTTACAGTGAAAAAAAGACAGCAATTTAATTTCGGACAGTATTAACTACAAAATTGACTAACCAGTATCCAAGTATTTATTTTTTTTCATGTTAAATACTACAGTATGCAATAGTTTTTACCAGGGTCGGACTGGGTCCTCAAAAAGGCGCATACCCCAATTTTTCTGAAGGCGCATGCCAATGGGTGGAGGGGGATCGCGGAAAGGATATAAACGATATCATTTTAGAGGAGCGATCAGTGGCGGATCCAGACGATCTTGTTGAGAGGGGCGATTGCTTAATTCATTAAGGGGGGGGGGGAGGGTGGACTAATGAAAATATTTTTTAAAAAGTTAAAAATTTGTAGCATGTTTTTTCCCCCCCGAATAATGTGTAATGTGCTTCGCTCAAAGAGTTTGAATGAAAGTTATAAGTGTTTCGAGTATCACACACACAAGAATAAAAAAACTGAAAAAAGAGTTTCTACTAATATTCTGGATCTATTATCTAAATTAAACCCTTTAACTTTTGATTCATTTGAAAACTCGTAAAGTTTTTTCAGTTGTTATTCAGGTTCTCAATTGTTTTTTTTCCTTATAAAAGAAGGTTGCAGCAACAAAATGGCATCTCTTTTTACCAGTTTACGTACCGAACATAATGAAATACTAAAATTGCATTTGTAAATAAAATTTGAAGATAGTTTTGGATTTGTTTGTTGAATGAGTTTTGTTTAATATTCGCGCAAAGGAAGGAGTGTTTGCAGGCTTTCTCCCGAAAATTTTTGTTCGGAACGCATTTTTAGACTATTTGGAGGTTAACAAGTAAAAGGGAGGTTTGGGGGTCCCGTTCTGGAATTTTTTTTTAATTTAAGGGTATATTTTCGAAAACACAATTATTTGCTATCTTTGTGTTCTTGAAGGAAAAGATGAGAGACATTAGTTCCCCCCAGTTGTTTTATGATAGCTTCAAAAACGCAATTTTACTGTTGCTAAAAACCAGGGGGTTCGGGGCCTTACCCCCGGAAATTTTTTTTGTAATTGAACTCCTAAAAACGCAATTGTAGACCATCTTTGATGACGTTGCAGAAGACATGAGGTTCAGAACTTTTCAACAGAAACTTTTCGATGTTAGGAGTTCCAAAAACGCTGTTTTAGACAATCTTTGAATGATGTTGAAAGATGAGGAAAGAAAGACGGAAAGAAAGACATGGGGGCTCCTGTCCGGAAATTTTTTGAAATTGAAGTCTCAAAAATGCAGTTGTAAGCCAATTTCTATGACGTAGGGGGAAGGAACTGGGTTTGGAACTTTCCATCGGAAATTGTTGGAAATTGGAGCTTTGAAATACGATGGTTAGCCATCTTTGGTAGCGTAAAGGGGAGGGATTGAATCCGGAGTAAACCCTCAAATTTTCAATATTGAAACTTGAGAACAATATTGAAGAACTCGAGATTGAGAGCTCTCCCCTGGAATGTTTTCGGAACTGAAGTTCTAAAACGTAATTGAAAGCCCTCATTATTGACATTTTCGAAAACGTTTTCGATTCCGGCGATTTTTTCGAAATTGAAGCTCCAAAAATTCAAAAGTTTGACAATCTTCGATGGCATTGGAGAGAAGGGCTTGAGGAACTTTCCCCTGCAAAATTTTTGGAATTAAAGTCATAAAAATACAGTTGTAAACGATTTCTTGTGATGTGTTGGGGGTGAGAGAGAGAGAGAGTTTGATGACCTTTTCCCGGATTTTTTTAACACAATTTTAGACGATTTTTGTTTATTTGGGAGAGGAGAGATTTTGTGGGCTTCCCATTGAAATTGTAAAAACTTGACTGTAGGCCATCTTTGTTAACTTTTAGGGGAAAGCACGTTTCACTAGTTTTTTCAATCAAGTGCCAAAAACGGCAATTTAGAAAAAATAATGAATAAGTACATTCCGTATTTCTGAAGTCGCCCAGTGGTTTGATTTCGCATCTTCTGGGAGAGATTTTTTTTCACTAGGCGACATTGATGTCAAGTGGTCATTATGTTATAAAATGCACTGCTACATATCTATACGAAATTCAACTTTTCCACTATGAAATTCATTAAAACTAAACTGCAAACTAAACGCCTAGACAACTGCATTCAAACCGCAACCCCTACCGACTCTACCAACAATAATAAACTTGTTCATGTAATTCAAAAATGCAGTTTTAGACTAACTTCGATGATGTTAGAAGAAAAAGAGAGAAGGTCTAGTGGCTTTATCTCCAGAAATTGTTTTTAATTTCAATCTTAAAACGCTATTGCCGTCCATCTTTAATGGCATTAGGGGAAAAAATGCGATTTGAAACTTTCTTCCAGAACGTTTTCGAAATCGAAGTTCCAGAATAGGCAGTCTTTTTGATTGAAGATTCGAAGGTTTCTCCCTTTACTTTTATTTTTTTTTTTGAAATAAGAGTCTTAAAAACGCTCTTGTTGGTCATCTTTGGGAAAATTACGGAAAGGAAGGGGAGATGGGATAGAAGGAACTTTTCCCGGCAATTTTTCGAAATTGAAACTCAAAAGACGGAAAATTTTAGACGATAACATTAGGGAAACGGGGCTCGGAGGAAAATTTTCGACTCTTCAAAATGAGGGGAAGGTATGGGAGCTTTCGAATCAGTTAAAAAACTTCGTTCTAAATTTGCAAGACAAGTTTTTTTTTTTTTTTTTTTTTGAGCAATCACGATTGCTTATTGTTCTCACTTTACCGTCTTTGATGTTCCGTGCCTTTTTCAACCGCCACCGTCACCTGCAGGCGCAACTCCGTCCCCTGGTAACATATCCTGATCAGTGGCGTTAATGTCCTACACACATACACGCTCATACACATACGCACTCACACACATACACACACGCCAACGTGCATACACACGGGTCTACGCACACACAAAAGCCTACAACTAATACACACGTCTCCATTCAAGAAGAAAGGCAGGCTTGGAGGGACAGGAGCCGTGTCTAGAAACAAATGAGTTGGGTGGTAACCAATGAGTAGGGTCCTGTTGCAACTCGGGATTGCGAAAAGCATAATTTGAATTCAAAATTTCAGAATTCAAATTATTATTATTATTTTTTCTTAATTTTGTTTTTCAGCGAAGGCGTTTGTATTGCATTTCATCTTAAAGAGTAGGAAGGGCGCACCTGCCCTCGGGCAGGTTGGCAGGCGGGCCAGTCCGAGCCTGGTTTTTACCATGTAATTATTACACCTTAATACTAATATTTGCTCATGTTGATCGAAAGGTCATTTTAAAATAGTATGTGCCATTGCAGTATATACATGTCGATTTTGAACTTTCAAATTTTCCATGGGGGCAGGTGTACCCATCCCTTCCAAGTTCAATGGCGCAAATCCTCCCCCCCCCACACAAGTTTTTTATCAACCCTCTTTTCCTTTTTCATTTTTTAGCTCTCTTTTTTTTAATTTTATTTATTTAAAAAAATATATTATTTATTTATTTATTCATTTATTTATTTTTAATTAATATTATTATTACTATGTTATTAGAAAAGTTCTGTTCTACGCTAATGTCATACACACGCACACACAAACTACATAAATAAATGAAATAAAATATAAACAGAATAAAATAAAATATACAGTTTTCATTAAAAATAAATCAATAAACAAATTTAAATAAATAAATTTTTAAAAAGTTAAAAAATCCCCTCCCCCTTGTGGGCACTCCTGCATGGGGGAAGGGGAGAGAGGTAAGTATATTATGGAGAGAAACAACGAAATACGTATACATAAATGCATTGTATTTTTAAGCCGTAAAATAGTACCCTGCCCCGTAAATAACGGATCTTTATGTTGTGTATCTAAAGATCAATTAATTCATGAATCTTTATGTACACAACAGCGTTATTTATTTTAATACATTTTTGTAGTTATTCATTCTCATTCGAACAATTATTAGATACTCTGATGAAACAATTCCCGAAATTAAAACTTCTAGAATTTATGTGCTTATCAGTCCTTTCTTTTAATGTTCCTTTTCAACATTGTTTTTTTTTTTTTTTTTTTTTTTGACAAAACTAATTCATTCATTCATTAATTGCAAATGTTACTCACGGGAATTATTATAGGCTTCAAAACATCTTTCTCGGTTTTGCGCCTCTGCTTTCTTTCATGGATGAAGTTAAAAATGAATGTCCTGTTAATTTTTGTCTTTTGGCGACATAAATAACTACTCGTCATAAAGAAAAAGTAAACGGCAACCCTACGACGACTTCAACAAGTAGTCAGAGAAAGGTAGATTCTAATGAGCTCGTATATGGAGCGGGTTGCCGAGTCTTTTAGCCGTCACCTGATTAAAATTAACATTAATTAATTGCCGTCAAAAACACGAGGGGCCAACCTGGCAGCGCTGGAGAAATGAAGCTTGAATACACTTAAAATCCGTACACCCCCATTAACAACAGCGGGATCGTTTATCATCTTCAAAGCTGCTGAAAAGGTTGCCGGTTTTCTCGTAAAATGGGCCCCGCAGCTGATCGAAAAACTACTTTTGCTGAAGTTTTTGGTAAAAGTAAGAAGCTTGTTAACTTTTTAATGTTGGTAGCTTTTTCAACGTATTTATTTTTTACTAAGAGGGACAAAAACTTTGGTTTAAGGCTTAAAGTAAAAAAAAAAAAAAAACTATCCCTATGTCGGACTGCTGCTTCTATATCTAGCCAAATTTCCATTTAAATATTCATGATTAAAACTGAACAAGTTGCATCCTGGATCCAGGCCCTTGTCAACGCTTGGTACCTATGGCTATTTTTTAAAAGGGGACCCTCTTTGGCAGCCATTTTTAAAACAAAACTTTCATAACTGACTTAATTATCGAGAGATGGCGCCACCAGTTACTTCTACCACACTATTTACACACGAGGTTGCAGGGGAGGGAAATTTTCAGCGGGCTCCTGTTAATGCGGCCTGCTCAACGAATAAAACATAAGGCGTAACCAGGGACATAGATAATACAGTTATATTAATAAACCGGATCGAGGAAGTTGGGTCAGAGAATCATGAACAAAGAGAATCATGAAGATCTTGAGAATCAGAGAATCATGAAATCATCCCCCCCCCCCCCCGACGCGAACAAAGATATCCAACTGGAATTTGGGGACCCCAATTTCGAGAATTTTCGGAAGTCCTTGATCCCCTAACGTCGTAGAGTAAACTTGTAAAACAATGATGTTTTTTGAAGCAATTTAAAGAAATTGTTTTTGATATGTTCAGTTTTACGGATTTCAAATAAATTAGGATTACATGATAATATACATACATATTTAATTGAAAAAAAAAGGGTTCGATTGTCATTTTCATGCATGTAATTTTGCTTTAGGGGGGAGGGGGGAGCAATATGCTAATCTAGAAGCAAAGGCATCTACCCTCTCATGTTGCTTAAAAAGTCTCTTTGGTTTTGCAGTGTCCAGATTGTTTGATTTTAATCTCTATTCAACCTGGATGTTCCACGTGGATAGTTAAACGCCGGATGCGCACTATGCTTTTCTAGCTTGCGGAGCAATCTCAGTAATCCTTAATAATTACAATTGTACAAAAATAAGATGCTTAGTATACTTGATGTGCTTACCAATGATTTAAGCCAGCAAGTTTCACAGTGGACATGCCAACAGCAAACTGACACGACAGGTTTCTTGTAAGAATCCTAAACAAAAGAAACATTTTAAAAAAAATTCATTGATTTGAAAACTTGACAAAAACTTTATAAAAGCTGATCGATTTTTCAATATTAATACTACTTATTAGGGTGCGCCAATAAGCAAATTAGCTGATTACCGATTAATCGGCTGGGCCGATTAAGGATCATGATAATTTTTAATACTACAATTTCTCCATTATCGGTTTTTTTTTCAAAATAATTTCAAAATTTCATTAAATTTTAGGGAACAAATTTTCATATTATTGTTAATAAAGTTACTATATGTAAACTAGACATGATTTTTTTTTTTTTTTTTTTGAAATTTAGTTGCTTGTTTTCTGCAGACGCTTTTAACTTAGTAGTTACTTTTTTTTTTATTAGTAACCACTTAATCCGAAAATTTTATTCTTTCTGAATATTATAAGGTAATATTAAAGCACCAAACTAAAGGGTTGACGTAGAGAAAAGCATTGACATATGAAGGGTGTTGCAACATTGAAAATACTTCTTGATTTTCCCAGAAAAGCGAACACCGTGGGCTGGTTGTTTTCTCTGCACTAACACTGCAGTGGTAAAGAAACAACTTTTACAAAGTTCACTATTTCAAAATAGGGGTGCAAACGATTTTTTCTTCTAATGAAGCTATTTATTTAAGAGGACTACTATTTATTTTCTGAATTTTTGTTTTTGTTTTTTGGCAACGGGGAAAAATTACGATGAGTTTCATTTTCACCCAGAAGAGCTAAAGACGATTTTTTGTGATAAAATGCATTTTTTCTTTTTGATAAGTTTTATTTTTAATAATTTTTATTTGTTATTTTATCAATTTATTTACTTATTGTTACTAGTATTAATGTTTTTTTTTTTTTTTTTTTTTGATTTTTTCGAAAGCAATTAAAGAAATGAGAAACCGAAAAGGCCGGTTGCGTTGCTGGGATTATTGGCGTTGCGCTAATCTACGAATTTATTTTCTTTTAAACAGGTCATAAACATGAGTTCTTCCAATATCTAGCGTCTTTTTACTACACAACACAAGCACTTACCAGACAAACATGGCACTTCACATCTACTGTTGAACACGGGTGATCGTCTGAGCGACTATCTGTTCTTTGTCGTCTGCTCGAGTCACCGAATCCCGAAGAGCTCGTTTCTAGGCTGCAAATAACGAAATATAGATTCATATTCAGAAACAAACTAGGAAAACGTAGCACAATTACTGATGCAGCTTTGGTAAAAATGATTAACACTTACTTATTAAATCCACTGCAAGAACTGTCTGCTAATTCACCGGATTTATTTTGTTCTGAAACATGAAAAGAGATAAGTTGTAGATTACCGGAAGTCATGAAATTCAAAGCTAACGTAAGTCAAATAATCGCTACTTTACAGGAGAGAGTGAAAACGGTTGCCTGGTGCATACAAAAGACTTGCGCTCTTTCAACACTGGTATAACTAGAAGTTTTTTTTTTTTTTTTTTTTTAGAATCACGTTCATATGGCTCGACATACAATATACTGATAAACAGAAAATCGCATTTTTTGGACTTGCGCTAGTTCGGCTCTGAGGTACAAATTTAAGTTTTGTGTTTTGCAGAATCAAGTCTGATATCAAGGTTTTGTTTAAAAATAATTTTCTGTCTGAAAATTAAGCCATAAATAAAGGAGGTTAAAATATATTTCATTTTTTTCAATTGATAAATATGACTTGTTTTTACAAGCAAAAAAGGATTTACTCCTAAAAACACAGGGTTTGATGAAAAAACAAATAAAAAAGGTCAAATAACATGTTATTCGTTTTCAACTAGTTGTGCATTATGTAAATTAGAGCACATTTCTTCTAAATTATTTTGTAGTGACCAGCAGCCGGTTGAATTGCTTTCTGCTGTTCTCACATATGAAGTTTTACATTCAGTAACAGAAAGAAAAGGACACTACCGACTAAACATAGCAATGTGGTTAACTAGTTTTGGGTTAACAAAGGGAGAAAACTTGTACAGACCTTCGTGATAGTCCTCTGGACCACTGGATTGCTGCGGTTGAGGTTGATAAACTGGATTACTTCTACTAAAAATGCTGTTAAAGACAAACAGTACAAAAGTAGAGATTATGTGCTATCCACGAATAACATTTACTAGTATCTAATAACTTTGGAAATTATATTCAATTATTATTCATTTTAGTTTTTGGATATGTTCAACAATTTAAGGATTATATTTGCCCATATTTGCCCCCCCCCCCACCCAGGGTGCATATCTGTTTTCAATGCGAGGAAAATAGTAGAATGTTATTATTCGCATTTTCTAATTTACGTTGTCAAAAAGTAATATAAATCAACAAATTACAAGAACACTGTTAGACAGCCTCGTATTGTATGCATGTGTTATGCCTTTCGTGCAAGATTTCGAAGGTGTTCCATTTACCTATTTTATTTATTGATTGATTTTATGTTATCGATTTATTATTATTTATATATTTATTTTTGATCTGTATGCTTGAAATGCTTAGAATTTTTGCGTATGCCGTATAAATAAGCACACATTCATCCTTCATCTTATTCAAATCTTTACGCTTTGAGCTAAGTGTTGTTTAAGGTGATGATTAAGTATAAATTCCAATAACCGAAACTCGTAACAGAATTAGTTAATGTTCAATTAGTTAAGATAAGAGTTTATTTCTGCTTAAAAAGATGTTAGAAACATTATAAATATCATTAATTTGTTGATGCTTACTGTGCCGTTTTATCACAAGTATGATATGAAGACATTCTATGTAGGTTAATGGCTTAGTCCTCTTTCTCCCAGTATTTTGTATATGTTTGTTTATTTACATTATTTATTTTGTTTTTACTTTTTTTTAAATTCTCCTTTTGGGGAAAAAGAGAAGACATCAAGGTGGAAAAGGATACTTTTCTGCTGCAAAATTATCTTGCACTAAATCGTTTCTGCCCTCAGCTCGATGAGCCAGTTGTTGCACTGAAATGAGAATAAATTAAAAACAATCAATATTTTGCCAACGTAACACTTTTCACTATAATATCCGTCAAACACAAAGCCATAACATAAATGAAAAATAAATCTTAAAACCAGAAACTCACCACTGTTTGAAAGGTGAAAGGGTTCCTTGTAACACAAAAAAGCTTTTATGCGATTTATTTTGACACTTTTTTGCTTCTCCCATAAAATTTCCCCTTCTATGTCCTTATAACATCTGTACATTACAGTAGAACCTTGATTAACCGAGGCGATAATTAAGTCTATTTTTAAAAAAAATGTAAATTTAATATTAAATGAAGAGTTTTCAATTTGAAAATAATAATATTTTCTGGAAGTTTGCGTTTCTTTGAATGCATCTTTCAATGCTTAACTTGGCATTGTAAAAAAAAAAAAAATCAATTAACTTTTTCAAACTTACTACAAATAGTTTAAAATTTTAACTGTACAAAATTGCTTTTTACATGTTCATTTTTATCTTTTAAAAATATTCTATTGTATTTTTAATTAATACTCTTTAAAAAAAATAGCGATTCTGACACATTATTTATTCAAAGTTTCTATTAACTGAGATTTCCGACATCCGAGATCTCAATTAGCTCGGATAATCGAGGTTCTACCGTATTTATATATCTAATTTATATTTATATATTTTTAACTTACAACCCACTTTTAAGTTTCACTCTTGGTTCTAAAGCAATTGATGGGAATAATGGGGTGGTTTCCTAAATTTTGAAAGTATGTTTTTCTGAAAGAGCATGCTTAAAAACATAGGATTTGACCATTTTTAAATAATTTGACAAAGTTTACTATTTTAAAAAAATTATTTAAGTCAGTGCGCAGATTCAATTTCATTTTATACGCTTCTGCGCATGACATCACAAATGATGAACTGGCATTCGCTGTTGCCATCCGCGCAGAGGGTAATACAGTCGAGCCCGCTTACTGTAATAGGCAATTTGCCTCGAAAATTTATTCTAATAAGCAAAATATTCCGTTATCCGGGATAAAAATAACACTCATCAACGTTGCAGTACACTGAAATATTATTGCATTAAGCGGGATATTCTATTATCCGATATTCCAATAAGCGGGCTCCACAATTCGCTTCTTTACTCACATGTATGGCAACGATATGGTTGATAACAAGCGTAGATTGCAATATTAAATTTGCTTCTTGATTATCATAACGTGGAATCGCGGTTAGAGAGCAAGAATAAGCGTTCAGTGTGCCAATGGAATACGCGCCTAAGTTCATCATTTGTGACGTAATAAAGACCACGCCTTGTTTGAAAAATCGGACATTTTAAAAAATTAATTAAAAAACTACTGTTGAGAAAATGAAAGTATTTTCTGGTTCCATGTTATTTATTTATTTATTTATTTATTTATTTATTTATTTTTATTTTTTGCTCATTCTATCAACTTCAGTGACATAAAAGTAGTACTTTTGACTGAATTAAACCACCCCATTGAGATATTTGCATAACTGAAGAATTTTTTCGAATCATTTTTCGCCGAATGATTGCATTTTTGAATGGTTTCAAAGCTGAATAATTAGGATAGCGACTGATTCTTTGTGAATCATTTCACAAGCCAATGATCTGTCGTCGAGTGATTATTTCGAATTATTAATAATTCAACTATCTGCCTTCGAGTAATTCACTTAAATGATTTTACAATCGAGTGATTGATCGTCAAATAATTCATTCAAAGGATTTCATAGTACACAACCGTTTAAAAATCGGATTAGAAAAATCTTTCGGGAGGATCACTCGATAACCAATCACTAGATAAGCCATCATTTGAGCATGAAATCATTCGATATAATCACCCGAGAACTGATAATTCAAAATTAAAACTTTACATTGCAGTTTTCGAGCGATTCAATTAATGGTCATTCCATCATGACCATCACTATTTGAAACCTCATTGGAGGAACTGGACATCCCCGATCGCAGACTCTTGAGCTGATTGGCTAATTAATTGACACGGATAAATTCCCATTAATAAAGCAAACGACCCTCACAGATTACTTCTCTAACTTCATCCTTTCCAATAAGACTTGAACAAGAATGTGATCGTAAAACGGGAACCCCCGAGTTCAGTTTCATTTTAAACACAAAAAGCTCTTCAACAGCCAAAAACGCGAAGTCAGGGAGAGAAGGTACGCGTCACCACGGCAACCCGGAGAAAGAGGAGATATTTTCCGCCTGGGTTTCCTTTTTAAAGAACGTAATAAAGTGAACAAGAAATATTTAAAACCCGTAATCGACCATTTTACGCCGCTTGTTATATTGAATTCTTCTTAATCACCAGTGGGACTTGGCGCCAAATCACCGAGAAGAACAAGCGTTTCGCGCCATAAAGGAAGGAGTTCAGGCAATAAAGAGAACATTAGAATAAAAGTGGAGAGGTTACCACAAGTCAATATTTATGAACAAAACAATATTCTGTTGGTATTTAATTTTTAAATGGACTCTTATGCGTAATTAATATATGTTTATGACTAAACAACCGGGGGTCGTAAAAAAAGTTCTCTTTCACCTATTGCTATATTGGCAAAAATAATATATTTGGCGAGAAAAAGTCGCAGAAAAAATTATATCAGTTTCAATCATGGGCGCCCATATGCAAAGTTACAAGGGGGGGGGGGGGGCTCAAATATTTTCCCCGTGGTTTAGCTGGATATTTTCCCAGTAGAAACTGATTTCAAGTCAGATTAGAGTCATTAATATTTGACATTTTTAATAACTTATTCATTAATGGCTGGAGAAGAAATGTTTTTACATTTTTGCAAAGAAAGAAGTACTAAAAGCAAGGAAGTTCTAATTTCAAAGGGGGGGGGGGCTTGAGCTCCCCCCTTGCCCCCCTATATGGGCGCCCTTGGCTTCAATATTTCAAGCAGTCAAATATTCAAGGGAAAAAAGATTAATTCATATTCGCAACTCCAATAAACTAAAGAGGGCGCTGCAGTCACTGTCTAATGGTGGATGAAAAAGTTAAAACAAGCAAATGCCGTAACTTATAACTTGCTTTGACACTTTGTGAATGACAGTAATTTTTCATCGTGTTTGCGTGAAGCTTTCTTTTCTATTCTTCTGAAATTACATTCCACCACAAATTGTCTGAAGCCTGTAATTTTCCCCAAAGAAAACACGTGGAATGGACACGTGTCCATTCCACGAGATCTGGAGTTGCGAAATTCTCAACTCCAGAGCTGGAATACAGTACTTTGTGGTGATTAACAATACTACCGAAAAAGGTAAAGCATTCTATTCCACGTGTTTTCTTTGGGGTAAATTACAGGCTTCAGACAGTTTGTGGTGTAATGTAATTTCAGAAGAATAGAAAAGAAAGCTTCCCGCAAACACACGATGAAAAATTACTGTCATTCACAAAGCGTCAAAACAAGTTATGAGTTACGGCGTTTGTTTGTTTTATCTTTTTCATCCGCCATTAGACAGTGGCTGCAGCGCCCCCTATAGTTTATTGGAGTTGCGAATATGAATTAATCTTTTTTCCCTTGAATATTTGACTGCTTGAAATATTGAAACTGAAATAATTTTTTAAGAAATAAAGGAACTAGTAAATACATGGTTTCTAAGTTTCCTATTGTCTTGTAATAGAACTCCTCAGAGAACGTTCTTCTTTGGAGGCAGACCAAATCTTTGAAATTGTCAGGGACAAATTGTTGAAAAATTACTGAAAAAAAAAATATTTGACCCTTCTTTCTATGAACGATCTTTCTGCCTCATTGCACATTGATATGTCTACTGATAGAGTCGATTATTGTACGAGAACAACAACCCCAGGTCATAAGCTCGTAAGATTGTTCATTCATTTGTTTAAGAGGTTTACATATTTTTTAATGTAACACATTTAGATATGTATATTGCTCCATTTAGCAATGCTTTAAACTGGAAAAACTGCACGATCGTTGCTTTTTTAATGTCTGACGTAACTTTTATTCTATGATATCGAATAAACTAAACAGGAATTATTGAAAAGAAAAAGCATACACAAGCTCTACACTGTTTGGCAGTCCAACTTTTTTTTTCTTTTTACTTCCTTTTACAAAAAAGGAAGTATTGTATTCGCGAAATAAATTTCACTCAAAAATCGGCCTTAATTTCCATTTTGCTCACCCCTGAATGAATGTTGAGTTTTTTTTTTCAACCCGTCCACACGTGGATATGTGCATAGGAACGCACAGACACCGAAATATCCATTTTGACGATCCCCGAGTTAATTACAACGAGTTTTCTCGTGACGTCCTTATGTACGTATGTATGTGCGTATGTATGTCACATAACTCAAGAATGGAATGTCCTAGAAAATTGAAATTTGGTACGTAGACTCCTAGTGGGGTTTAGTTGTGCACCTTCTTTTTTGGTTGCATTCGGATGCTCCAAAGGGGGTCTTTTGCCCCTTGGGGGGGGGGAATCATTGTTAATTTTGATGTAAACTCAAGTGGTGTTATAATTTGGCGGACACTTGGCGATACATCGCCAGTCTTTTGGTCGCCAAGTTTTGCCGCCAACTTGGCGAGGAATTTGGAGATTGTTTTTAAATCCTGGTTTTAATTTGGCCACTGTTGGTGATATTTAGAGAGTAAACTATTGAATCATATTAAAACTGCCAATAATGAGAAAATGACATTAAGTTGGAGTAAAAGGAAGTCATGTGATGCACACATCAGCTCGTTTTGTTTTATGAAGCGGCAGTTCATCTCTTAATACCTTATGTACGGGAAATAGCAACACTTTGACTTCCTCTGAATGTTTAGCATTCTGGGTGATTATTCAGTCATTCTTCTTCGTTAATTTTTTTTTTCTAAAGGTGTTGCATATATAGGCTACTTACCATTCTCAGATCTCAGACCAGTAACCAGTCTTTCATATGCCACTACTATCGACGGATGCCATTACCACGAGAATTTTCACAGATGGGGACACCTGGGCTCTTTCGATGCGAAACTGCACCAGGAATTTAATTTTACAATCAATTTTTAAAGTCTTCGTTAGAATTTTAATTACAATTTTGTTTAACAACAAAGAGGAGAGAACTCATAAATTGCGGATTACTAAATGTTAGGCGGAAAAGAAATAAATTTTCATATGAATTTATTTACTTATTTATTGTTCCGATTGGAGGACTTTAACTCCTTAAACAAGGCCTTGGTCTTCTCTTAAATGTTCTTTAATGGAAATATTACGACAAGCATAGCATTCATTTCTGATTTCATAAAAAGCGCCGAAGTGCCTTTTTGGAATGAACTACATTCAAAAATCAAAAAGAACTCCTGCGGGAGATCTAATTTGGAAGAATATCTTCCAACTCGTTTCCAAAAAGAGATTAAAAACACTTGGCGCCGGTTCTCAGTTGAGTAATCTCGATGCGGCAACCCTTAAGCAGCGTTAGTCGCCGTTAAGTACCTCGTACTAGAGTTGAAAAGAGAAAGAAAAAAAAAAGGCAAAAGCAAAAAGGAAGGAAACAGATGCAAAACCTCCGGAAAGGTATGCAATAGGGGAGGAACTCCTAAATTTAACGAAATCATTTTTGTCTTGGAAGGGAACCGGGAAGGGTACCGTAAAATAAAGTAAAATGTTCGACGAGAAATTCCAGTTAAGGAATTTTTTATATTGGGTATAAGTTTAACGACTGCGGGTTGGAATGCCCGGACGTTAAAAGGTGTTATTTTAGAACTTAAAGGACTGGGAGAGTGGCTTGGGACAGAGAGTTTATGCAGGAGGTGAAAGAGCCTTTAATTAAAACACCTCATAACGGATAACCTGGAATGAACTGCAGTTCCGAAACTGCTTACTGCTCGGAAAGAACATTCATTGGGGGTGAAAAATAGGCGTGAAATTTTGTTTTCATTCCTAACGGGGAAAAAAAGATGGGTGGAGGCAATGCGAAATACTTTTTCAGTGGCGGAAAGTATTTCTATGAGATCCATTCGTCTACAATTCTTAAAACATCGAAATTCTAGTTATGCAGAATTCAGGCTATTCAAGTCAAGCGGTTTTCAAATTAAGTAGACTCATAGAAATTTTTGAACTACTAAAAAGTGGGTTTTTGAGCAATTACACTGCTTATTGTTCTCATTTGACTGTTTTGAATTCCTATGATTTTATTCCCCCCCCCCTCCCGGCTCCCTCTGCAGCACCACCGTCGACCGGCCCCTCCCGATGCTGCTCCTCTAGCGAAAACCGTCTCCAGGTTGCGTCCATATCCTACACACACACACACACACGCATACATACACACCTACATACACATACGCACCTACACACACACACACATACTCACACACTCATGCCAGACTCACAGACACAAACACACACGTGATTGCGAAAAACATAATTTGAATTCCAGATGTCAAAATTCAAATTAATTTTATTTATTAATTTTTTTTTTTTTTTAGTAGTTTTCAACCTAATGCGGCTCATAGAACCTTTAGTACATCAAGCATTTTTGACCTATGCCTTTCAAATTACGACGACTCGTGGTTTTTAAATAGGGTAACCCGTTGTCGACTCAAAGCTTTTGAAAGAATAATTGATTTTCAAACTAAAATTCGATTCAATGGTTTTTTTTAAAGGTTTATTAATTTTTAAACTAAAGGTCGACTTGATGTTATTTATTTATTTATTTTTAAAGATCAAGTTCCAAGTCGACTCATAGAACCGTTGGAAATACATAAAGCATTTTTGGTCTGTGGCTTTCAAACCACGTTGAGTTTTTAAAGGTTAACTCGTTTTTGAAGTAAGTCGTCTCAAGGCTTTTGATTGATGTTCAAACTAAAAGTCGATTCAATGTTGTTTTTTAAAGGTCTATTAAATTTTAAACTGAAAGTCGACTTTATGTTTTGTATATATTTATTTATATATATATATTTTTAAATCAAGTAGTCAGTCTAAGTCGACTCATAGACTTACGTTGACTTTTTTCAAGGAAAGTTGACTCAAGGCTTTTGAAAGAATAATTGATTTTCTTCGTTTCAAAGATCAATTAGTTTTCAAAACTAAGCCGACTCAAGGATTTTGAAGATTGACTGGATTTCAAACTAAGTCGATGCAAAAGGTTTTAGGGTTATAAGTGGTTTTTGAATTAAACCGTAGATTTTTCCCCCCAGGTTAATTAGTCAGAATTGAGCAATTATGAGAAGAGTAGTCCTCAACCCCCCTACGAAGCGTATATATTTAGGATCTAGTTCAGAAAAGATCACTAAGAAATAATATTACTATTAGAGTCCAATATTACTAAAGATTATATAAATAACGAACTAAACTTTAAGAAATCCCCCCCTTTAGATCACATTTTCTGGGGAAAAGCTAAAATTGTAAATAATGTGCCCCTCCTTAGTAAGATCCTTCATGTGAGCCCCCCCCCCCCCCTCGGGACCGGGACGCCACGAATATATTTTCTTGAGGAGTTTTAATTCAAACTATCCGAATGTGTACCTATGCACATGTAAGGCGAGCAAGGACCAAGGCTATGAGGGGGGGGGGGAGTCTCTTGTGGTTGCGCCCCAATCGCTATGTTCAGATGTCATCAACCACGCAGTACAAGCACACGCATGAGCCATGAAGAATGTAACATTTACACGACATTTCGTCGGGCTTTGGAAATACGCGCACCTGATGTAATCGTTTGACATGCTTACGAAATATTTTTGAAAAATGAGTTCACATTCTGCTCTTTAAAATCGAGAAATGCGGTCGGGGATCAAATCCAGAGCAAAAAGTTCGGGACGTTTGGGTGAAGTTTTCGGAGACGGCGGAAAATTTCCCTAACGAGGGAGAAACAGAGAGAGAGAGAGAGGGAGTGACTCTGCAATTAAATGAGAACAGTATTAAAAGGCGGGGCCCGAAGCGGTAATTTTCTCACTTTGGTTCCACTCTGTCTGTCCGTCCGCGTATTTGGATCCGCTGCGGCGCGCTTTCAAGGCTTTGAGTGGCATCTTTTCAGCGGAGCATCGGCACAAATAAATTCCCATAAATTACTCGGGCAAAACGGGGCAAAAGTTGGCTGCCCGGAATGGAATGCCCCTTTTGTTCCTTCCCCCGGCGAAGACACTCGGGGGGGGGGGGTGACACTGATATTGCTGCTACGTTGATTTGTACCTTGTCACAACCGACCGATAACAGAGGTTGCCGCACGGAGATTTTTAGCCGAGAGGCGGATTTTGCTGAGAGGAGTCGCCAGTTGGCGTCATTCAACTCTGAGAAAGATGGAGGAACTTCGATGAGCAAATTATATGGCCATCGAAGACGTATTTATAGATAATATGGATAAGAAAATTTAAAGGTCCATTTTTTGTAAAATTCAATTTGCCCCTCCTCCGCAGTGAGATGGTGAAGCATATAAATGACTTCAAAAGCTACTGATCACATCAACAGAGCAAAAGAGGGAAAAGGTGTAGCAACTTTATTAACTAGCCTCACTACACTAAAAAGAAAGAAAAAAAAAACTACGCGTTTACTAGAAAATCTCTTGGAAACTGGGATTCCGACAATGTTACTTCAGAAACTGTATTGTTACCTGTGCGTGTGTAGGGGGGGGGGGGGGTTCTTTCAAAGAATGACCTTATCCCCTGACTAACAAACATACCTCTTCATTTTGCTTCCCATCAGTTTTTTATTCTGAAATTACGTAAATCTTTTATTTTCCTGTAAATGTTTCTTTAGTTCAGGTAGTAAAGAAAGTTTTGCTACAAACATAAAAAATAAACTACATTTTTTTAATAAACATGGACCTCGCGAAAGCAGAGGACAGAGCAAGGAACCTCTTAATTTGAGGAATTCTTTTTTAAGATCAGATCCCCTCTCCCCAGAATCTTTGGAATCAGGCTAGTAACTCTCTTTTTGAACGCCGCCTCCTCGCAAGTAAAATACTGCCTTGGGCAAGTAAACAGCAGTACCTGTTTTTTATTTATTTTTTGAATTTTTTTGTCGTCTATTGTAGTTTTGCTTAATTGCACAAGAGATTGCTGATTGCTTATTTGGTTCCTGCTGAACATAAAGCACGAAAAAAACGTCAAATTCTGACATTTCACTTGTGTTTGAGACGAATCTAAAACGTGTTTCTTCAGATGTCTCAAAAACTAATTTTTGTTGATACTGCCGCTTACCTGCCCACGGTAGAATACCTCCTCTTCCCACAGCTCGGTAAGTACACCGATATCATGATACATTTAAAAATGTCAGAAAACGTCAAAATAAGAACATTTTTAAATGATCCCTCTTCCCCTACTCAATTTATAAACCAAAGTTTTCATTTATTACGAGATATATCCCAGGGCTGCAGAGTCGGAACGAAAATGTCCGACTCCTGCAATCTTCGACTCCGACTCCTTTACCCCAAAATCAGTCCGACTCCGACTCTGACTCCACAGCCTACAGATATGACAGAGTTGAGGACCATGAGGGAAAATGGTAAATGGTCGACTCCGACTCTGACTCCACAGCCTAGATATGACAGAGTTGATGACCATGAGAGAAAATAGTAAATGTCGACTCCGACTCCACTCCCGACTGTGACTCCTTTACCCCAAAATTAGTCGACTCCACACTCCTACTCTGTCTCCGCACCACTGACAGAGTTGCAGACTTTGAAGGAAAATGACCGACTGTGACTTCTTTACAATCAGTTTGACTCCTACTCCACGACTCTGACTTCTTTACCCCAAAATCAGCACGACTCCGAAACTACAGTCATGGCAGAGTTGCGAACTCAGAGGGAAAATGACCGACTCCGACTCTAAAAGCTTTAATACCTACGACTCCCGACTCCTTTACTACAAAATCAGTTCAACTCCTATTCCACGACTCCGACTCCTTTACCTGAAAATCAGTCCGACTCCGAAACCACAGTCATGGCAGAGTTACAGACTCTGAGTGCAGCAGACTCAGACTCAGAGTTCGACTCTAAAAGTTTCAAAACCTTCGACTCCCGACTCCGACTCCTTTAACCACAAAATCAGCCCGACTCCGAAACTACAGTCATGGCAGCGTTGTGGACTCAGAAGGAAAATGACAGACTCCGACTCTAAAAGCTGTAATACCTACGACTCCCGACACCTTTACTACAAAATCAGTTCAACTCCTGCTCCACGACTCCGACTCTTTTACTCCAAAATCAGTCCGACTCCGAAACTACAGCCATGGCAGAGTTGCAGACTCTGAGTTCAGCGGACTCAGACTCCGACTCCGACTCTAAAAGTTTCGAAACCTTCAACTCCCGACTCCGACTCCCTTTACCACAAAATCAGTCCAATTCTGCAGCCCTGATATTTCCTCAGAAGCATCTTCTATTTTTGAAAACGTCGCCTAGAGTAGCCAAGCGATGCGGAACATCGCCAAATCCTTTCAGCGGCTTTTAATATCCTCCTTCAAACGCTCGGTTGGGCTTTCGTCCTTTTACCGCTGTATCTAGAACAAAGGCACGGCGGGGTGGGGGGGGGGGAGTCGTCGCGGATTCTCGGGCAATTTTTAAAAGACGAATCACGACTTCGTTCTCATATCCCGACGATGCACACCGGAGCGGCAGGAAGACCGAACACATTTTTCGGTTATGAAATTATTCATCGGTGTTCGAAGCTGCGGGGGAGGGAGGGCGGAGGATTAAATAATAAGTATAATAAAAAAAAAAGTATGTGGGGGATGGGGTTTATGAATATCGGTCTGAAACGGTTGCTCCTACGGAAGAAGCATTATTAGGCGTTTATATTGCTTTGGGAGGAAGTGGAAAACGAGAGATGCTCCGAAAGAGTGAATTTTCGGAGTTTGGCAAGTTTCTCTTTTGGTTAATTAAAATGTCTTCTTTTTTCTTTCTTGGGGCGTTTTTATTTTCTGAAGTCGATTTGGAATTTAGAAATTTTATTCTGTTTTAAAGGAGAAGAAGCGAATTTTTGATCTTACTACAATGGGGGCATTTTGAACTTTATCAGTCAAAAAAATAATTGGTCGTAATATCAGAATAATAGTTGGCGCTTCGGTAAGAAATACTTTAACAAAAATTGAGCAATTAGCAAATCAAGTTCGAACATTTTAAGATACCAATGTTTTTTTTAAACAGTTAAATTATTGTTTTTATTGTTTGTATTTACATGCATATGCCAAGGGTGTCCACCAGGAGGGGATCAAAGCGCACAGTGCGCCGTTAAAATTTTTAGGGGGGTTATTTTCAAGAGTATTTTTCTCTTTCGGGGGCTTCTTTCTTGTGGTTCTTCATGGCACTTGGAGGGGGGTGCACCCCTGTATAATGCATTTATACATATACACATTACCAAATTACTTTGGTTTCCAAAGAACCTACGGTATTAGATTTTTGAGGAAATTTCTTTTAGAATTGACTCTTTATTTATGGAAATATTAAGCAGTAAAAAATAAATAAATAAATTCGAAACGTTCCTAGAAAATAATGGGCAAACTTGTATGCCAAACATGAAAGTTTCCCGCTAAAAGTCAGAAATCTGTGTGAAATCAACCTAGAATTTTTCTGTAGAATTCAGAATCCTTCTCAATAAAAGTCAGGCATGCTTTTGGAATACACCAAGAACCTTTAGAGAAAACTTAACCATGTTTTTAGTAATAACTTTGCACCTTCACTATTTCCCAGGATGGCTCCTGTAGCGTATATGTCACGCGTTGAAAGGGGGGGGGGATGTTCGTGAAATTGTGACAAGGGGGAGGGAGAGGGAAAGAAGAAGTGCGACATCACACATTTTTATTATAAGGATATGTTTAAGAAAAATTGCGTGACATGTGACAGGGGGGGGGTAAGGTGAAGTGTAGCACTTTGTGACAAGGAGAGGGGGTCAAAAATGTGAAACAAAAGTGTGACATCACTTATGGACATCCCTAAGGCAGAATTGCAAGCAGATACCGAACAATATATGTGCCTTGCAAAGCTATTATATCCAAATACTGTACTCCGCAGCTGTATGGGCTTCAGCCTATCTTGAAAGGCCGTAACTAAGATAAAGACGAAACCCCTAATAAGGAAGCTGAATTTGTTTTTACACTGGTAGTTAGAAATGTTTTTCACAATGAGAGTTTACAACCGGGAAACTTTTCGTAAATTAGGAAACTTTTCGCAAACGAAAAGTTGTTTTTCACAGTTTTCAAAGTTGTTTTAAGATTTTTTTTCGTAATTTTTTAATATTACGCGTTTTGAAATTTAAAATATTATATTTAAAATAATACTTACTTTTTTTTATTGTAACACAACCATTTCAAGAATGATGTTTCAAACAATTATGAAAAAACAAGGGGTCCACGAAAAAAGTGGTCATTTAAAAAGGTTCCATTGATTGAAAAAAATTAAGAAACGCTATGTTAGATAATTGCAACAATTTTTTTTTTTTTTTTTTTGAGCAATCTCGATTGCTAATTGTTTTTATTTGACCGTCCTTGATGTCCGGTCCCTTTTTCAACCCCATCGTCCTCGCGGTAGCCGCTGCTCCTAATCGATGGCATCCATGTCCTACACACACGCGCCTTTACACGCACGCCAGCGTGCATACACACAGGTCTACGCACACACTCAAGCCTACACATACACAACTATACACGCGTAACCGCCCAAGAGCAGGGACAGGAACCGTTTCTAGAAACAAGCGAGTGGGGTAGTAACCGATGTGTAGGGTCCTGTCGCAACTCGTGATTGCGAAAAACATAATTTGAATTCAAAATTTCAGAATTCAAATTAATTTTGAAAATTCGAAAGTTTTTTTTTTTGTTTTGTCAACCTAATTTACAGAATAGAAAAAAAAAGGTTTACCTGTTAACTCCAACATCAGCATGGACTGATGACCTGACTGAACTTGACTTTCATCAGACATATTTTCCTGCTGAAATACAACCACTATGCAATAAATATTTTGTTTGAAATGGTCAGGCAGACATTAAAAAATATCTAAGATCTAATGGGGAGACTAAATAAATGAAAACGTACCTTTGGGCTGCACAAGTGGCCTGTCCTGTGAAGTTTCCAGGCATGTTTGGAATCTTCAAAACACTGCCTCTTCGCTCTAGACCCGCAACCTAGAATGTAAAATGAATGAAAAGAATAATTAGCATTTTCTAGAGCATTTTAAAGTTGTTCATTTTCACCGAACAAACTTATTTTTTGCCAGAATCTATCAAAGTTAACGAAATAACAAAGTCGCCTGGATAAGTATAGACGCTTAAAATTGTGTAATTTAAACTATCAACTTATTTTTGATTTTCTCTAAGCAACAAGGAAGCGTTTTATTCCATCCCCCGCTCCACCTTTTTATTTACTCTTTGTTTTATCCATCCTTATTTTTCTCCCTCCTCTCTTTTTTTTTTCTTGATTTTGCTTGTAAAGTCGTGATGAGCATTTCTGTTCTTCCCGTATATTGTTACAGCATGTTTTATAAATTTCTTAAAATGAAATGCTAAGTGTATTTCCTCGCATTAATGCTCTAGAAATAATAACAATTTTACGGTCAAGAACTTCACTAATAACAAATTGGTATTAGAAAATTATTTGGAAAGGTTTAAAAGCAGAAAGAATAAAAGAGGTGCGTGGGGGGACGGGGGGGGGGGCAAAAAAAAGCGACATTCTATTTTTCAGAAAGGAATCCAAGACACTGTCAAAACAATAGTATTCTTCGGGGATTGAGGGAATTCTGCCCCCCCCCCCTCCTAAAAGAAATAATTAAAAAATAAATAACCCAGATTTTTTTTTAAATGTCCATATAAAATGACTAAAGCTCAACATTTCTCCCAAGGATTTTTTTTTCTTCTTACACTACTGGTGTTCATAGTGGTTTTTCTTTGTTTTTGGCTATACTTTTTCTCGTTCCATTCATTTTTCTTTTAGCTACAATTTATCTTCAAATGAATGGATCAAAAGAAAATTTGTATTGATATTTTTTCAGGAACTATTAGTAGAAATAGTCAATAAAAGTTTTAAGAGTGAATAAAAACCTTAAACTATTACCTCCAAGTCTGTTGATGCGGTTGGCTCTGACTCTTAAATACGTCTGAAAGAAAAGATAAAACAGGATGAACTAAAAATAGACCAATCAGACAGCACAGACTTGAAACGCAGAAGCAATCTTACTTTCAGTGTTTTTAACAAAGAAAAAAAAAATGAAAAAAGAAAGAAAGAAAGAAAAAAAAATTGTATTAGTCTTTTTTCCCATATTAAACGTTACGCTAGCAAAGTATACTTGCGAAGAGTATTGCAGCAAACAGCAAAAATTTAATGAAACAGTTTAAAAATTTGCTATTTAGAACAAGAGTAACACCACATACGTTGTGGAATTTTTTTGAAAAGTAATTATCAAAAGTAAGTTTTGATTGATGATCAAGACTCACCTCTCTGTCAAAATTCAAAAATGATCAAAATCAAACTACGAATAACTTCGATTTAACGTTAGCAGATTTAACGATTTCCTCAATTTAATAATACATTTCACTGTACTGGATTTAACTACATTGATGGAAAACGATCCTCGATTAAACGATATTCTTGATTTAACGATACGTTTTTCCAGTTCCTTGACAATCGTTAAATTGCGGTTATACTAATTTTATTTTATTGTCTAAATATTTTCGAATTTTTCCTGTAGTTCTTCTTTATTTGGTTGAAAAACTTCAAAATTTCATCATGAATGTGGTCAATAAATACTCATGTTCTTGTCTTTAATTCAAAATAAGTTGTAAGTTTGTTCACCCCCCCCCCTCCTCTCTCACACACACACCCCAAAAAAAAAAAGATGCTAGAAAAACATACTTTTAGAAATACACCCAAATTTTATTCTTTTCGACAATCAAGAAAATTATAAATTCCCTTACTTCTTTCCTGAATTCAGGACACCTTTTTTCTACGTCATGATACGATTGTAGTCGCAGGGAATCCATCTGCTGAAAAGACATATTCAACATTTTAGTAATCTATTCCTCAACAGATGGCGCTACTAGTTTTATTTTATTTTTCAGAAGTCTAATTAAAAAAATATTAACTTAATAACGTAAAGATTAAATGAAAGTTTTGCTCACCTGGTCTGAGGTATCTTCTTGGCTTAACCATTCCTTTTTCCTGAAAGCAAAAAAGAAATGAACTGTAAGTAAAATTCGAAGCATTTTTTTAATTCAAAAATGAATTTTCTTCAGTTCTGCATGAAAAAAAGAACAAAGGTAAACCTATGATTCTATTCTATGTTTAAATTTTTTTTTGTGTTTAAATAATTAAATATTCAAGAGAAAAAGTAAATGTACCTCATTAATTCATTTAATCTGTCTAATTCCATGTGGTAATGGTCCGTTAAATCTTGCAGTGATAACGTCCTTCCACAAATTGGACACATTGGTGGTTGACTAGAGTCACAAGTCCATCTAGGTATCACTGTAAAACACAATTCTTTTTAACAAAATCATTTTGTTTGAACATAAATGGCGTTTGTTTTGATTGTTACTCTTTTATTTCGTCATTTTTTGGTGCAAGAAAGATACATGCTGCGTGAAAAATATTTCAAATGAAAAAAAGGGTTTTTTGAAATTTAAACGTGGAACTAAAAGTGTTATTTAAAAAAAAAGAGTTCTTGCGAAAAGAAATCTCATAGTAACAGTTCGGGAAATGGGTAAAAAGGATTGTCAGGAGTGGGGTTCGAACCCACGCTCTCTTTCGAGAACCAGAGCTTAAATCTGGCGCCTTAGACCGCTCGGCCATCCTGACTACGTTTGTGGTAGACTTCAACTTCTTCCAATCTGCACTCTAAAACTTTTGGTTTTCCAACTTGCTCATTTTTTCTGATTACCTGATTTAATACGTATGTTTTCGTACAGTGACATTGAAATTCAAAAAATTTAACTTTTCTTTTCCCTTTTAAGATATTTATGCATGCATCTAAACTTAGTTCAAAACTTCGTTTGAACTAATTATTGGGAAAAGCAAAATGCATTTATTATTTTTCCCCTTTTCATGGAGGGGCAGCGTATTTAACTTGTTTCTTACCTGGTTTGCATACTTTTTAAACTCTAGATAATTTTAAGAGAGCTCCCCCCCCCAGGTCATATTTTCACTATTGTTGTTTTTATAGTTACATTTAAATATTTTTATCAGAAAATTTCGAAATTGAAAAAATTTACAATTTTATTTGGGTTTTTGTGTTTGTTTTTCCCTTTTAATCTATTAATTGTAATCGTTTGCATTTATAAGATGAATAATTGCCTGTTTTTTTTTTTTTTTTTTGCTTTTTAATAGCTGTTTTTTTAATTTGTAATCATATTTTCCTAGTAGCGGATATTTGGGGGACCCAGGGGACCCGTGACCCCCCCCTCCCCAAAGGATGAATTTATTTAAGTATTTTTAAAATTATTTTTTACTTGACTTTACAAAAGAATTTTTTATATAGTTATTTAAGCAGAACACAAAAGAAACACAACATATTTTGAATAAAAGTATTTTTGTTTGCTAAAGCAGTAACACTGGAGTCATAGGCCAGAGTAGCAGAGTACATTTAACTCGCTGGTTTCGAATTCAAGGGAACGTAATATCGCGAATCGTCCATTAATTCTTCTATGATGGAACCAATAGTTAACATTTTTATTAAAAATGTTAATTATTGGTTAACTATGACTTTCTTCATCATATATAGTCAAATGTAAATTAATTTTAAAAATTCAAATGAGGTATGGGATTATTTAATAATTATGCCCTTGTAATATAATCATAACGACAATGTCCCTAATTAAAACCGCTCATTGTATAGCATCTCGGTGACACTATACAGGGATTAGTTTTCTATTGGCTTGAAACGTTTAAGATGTTTTACATCCACATTCGAAGTATATTAGTGTATAATATTTATGTACTAGGAAAAGTATATTCATTAGCCTGAAGGGATCAAAAAAAAAAAAAAAAAATAAATAAATAAATAAAAAAATAAATAAATAAAATAAATAAATAAAAAAATAAAATAAAGTCATGAAAACTTTCTTATGAAACATCGTAAGTGGGGGCGGGTGCTATTCAATTTCTCGGGCCCCTCCAAAAGATTTTTCTGTATCTGCCCCTGTATTTTCCTTTTTCAGTCACTTGTGTATTCGTAATCATGATTCTTTCAACAGTTTTGAATTATTCGTTCTCTTGTAAAAAGTGTTTATTTATTCGTATTTAAAAATAATTGAAAGCAATAGTGAAATGTTCTTCGTTGTGAATCAACTCTTTTAAACTGTCATAAATAGATTAATTGTGAAAATACTTCCCGTCAAAAGTGCAATATGCAAGTTTAAGCAAGAAAAAAGAGGAAGCGAAGAGAAAAGGAAAGTAAGAAAGAAGAGCGAAAAAATAGAATGAGGATTGTACAAAATACAAATTGTGTTTTTCAGAAAACTTCAAATAAAAATTTATTTACAAATAAGCAATGTTAGACGTTTTCAGATAAGCTAAAAACATTTTAGTAATTGGAATTGCTGGCTCTTGTTTTGAGGTTACAAGGCTTTCAGTGCAACAACTGCAAATAAATAAATAAAGCTTAGTATTGCTATAATGTTTCCAGTACAGTTATCAAAAATTCTTTAATATTATAGCGGTATCAAAAATGTATGAACTTTGAACATCAAAAACAAACGCTTGTACAAGAAATCTATGAAGAAACAAAATTCAATGTCCGTTTACCAACAATTAGTGTGGATGATAGCATATCCAATGTCCATCATGTTCAAATTAGTGAAAATAGACCTAAGATTGAGAACTGTTACGAAGCCAAGCTCAAGAATTAAGAGTTCAATTACAGCTTAATATGTATGTACATTTGCTTGTTTAAAAAGCTGCAATGATCATACGAAACCAAAATTCTATATCACGTTGAAAAAATTGAAAAGCTTCTTGTTTCCAAACATAAAATAATGTATGCTTTCGGTTTTGGAATAGAAATGTATTTCAACATGGAGGAACGGATGATAAACAATACGATATGATTCTTTTGAACAGTAAGAGGGGAAAGACCGACATCGATACGGGTCTTATCAGTTACCTGTGAGGAGAGGAAACAATTATTGTAGCAAAACGGTTTTCTCTCTGTTGTTTGTTCTGTGGTTTTACTCATATTTCTACTTACTCTGTTTCAAGAATCGAGATATATCTCTACAATTTCTTTTGTATGAATATGTTTCCATCCTTATATATCAGAATGGAGGAATTTGAAATTTAACATTTAGAGTGTTTGGATGTATTAGTAACAAACAGCCTTATTTGTCAAAATTATATTATTATACTAGAATCCAGAACAAAAGCTGTGCTTGCACTTGAACTCTAAGCAGGGGCGCCCCGATGGGAAGTCACTGTTGTCAGGACGATTCGGCAAAAATTGGAGTTCAATGTGGAAAACTACCAATATTCAGCGAAATTTGGAGTTTTATTCGGCATATTGAGAGTTTCCGCCCTCCCAAAAATTCTCGGAGCGCCCCTGACTCAAGGCCCAAATATCAAGATTTATACCACGATTCAACAATTAATCCAAATCTTGGGAAAAGAGTCGTGGATTGTCAGTTGGTTTATTTACTTAGAGAGCGGTAGTAAAAGTAGGAGCCAAACATGGACAAAACAGCACAATACATTTATTAAAAACCAACTACTAATTTAAACATTTGGAAAACAACTATACGTGAATCACTATATTGCGTGCGGTTCCCAGTTACATCTAACATGGATATTCTGCCCTATATAACTCCGAACTGAAAGAAAATCAGCAATACTGATAATGTGCGATACTAATGTTTCTTGAAACTGCAAAAGATTAAAATTCAATACTTGAATTTGGATCTCTAAATGAGGCATGGCGAGGTGCCGTGCTCAAACTAAACAACGCAAGACTATTACAGTGTCCGAGGCTGCGATTTTTCTGAGCTAGGGCAAATATTGAAACTGCCATCCCTGCCCAACCCATTTTCCATTAATTTGTATATCGTCACCTCAAAGGAAAAGTAGGATATCTTACTCTTATTTATCGGATCAGATGTCTTACTATTGCTCTGAAGCGATGACAGGTGACGGATACAAGGGAGGAGCAATGGAGGCGATCGGCCTTCCCTTGAGGAACTCTCCACAAGTAATTTTTCGAGAATAAAGTTTAAAAACGCAAATTTAAATGAGTGTCAAAGGGAGATTTGGGTTTGGGACCTTATCTCTCGGAACTGTTTCGAAATTCCAAACCTTTGTGATCAATATTTTAAAATCAATATACATCGTCTCTATCAATATACCTGCTTGCTCTCACCCCCCCCCCCCTAGATCCGGTACTGGACTATTCTGTTCTATAGTTTAAAAATAAATTGAAGTAAATGCACAATATTTATAATGGTGAACTTGTTTACTTGTTAGAGACCGAACAATACAATGGACATTATGTATGATTTTCAAACTCATTTTCAAATAAAAGAGCATGAAAAACTGCATCAATTATTACAAACTGAACTGCAATTAAAAAGCGTTAATTACATTTAAAGCACCCTCTAAATCGATATGACGTCACTCTCAGCAAAAGCGAAAGTCGCTGACGGTGACGTCACAATGCATGATCTCGCTTCCATACGAGTATTAACTGCAAAATAATTTAAGTTTTTTAGCAAAATATTTTGAAAAACATCGTAAAACCAGCGTTCCTGCGAGAAATTGAGGTGAGAAAAATATCGGAAAGAGGGGCAAAGAGGAACATCCAAATAACTCCTACTATTAAAATCCTTGGGCTTGGTACAGAATACAGATGCTGCCAAATAATGCGCCCGAATGGGAAAATGCTGAAGTGTGTGTTGAAGAATTGTTTTAAAGAGAGAGAGTGAGTGAGAGGGGAGTTTATTCCAATCCATTTTTTTTTTCTTTTTAATTTTTCCTTTAGTGTCAATTAAGGAATCTTTTTGGGAAATTACAAGCTCTTTTGGAAACTACTGTCTTTTTGGAAAAAAAAAAAGATAAGAAAAAGATCTCAGTACAAAAGAGAAGGGACCCATCTGCCATCTGCAAAACCCAAACTCTAAACAGTTTTTTTTTTTTTTTTTCAATATCATTTTATCACATAGGGTCGTTAAAAATACTCTTGAAAATTTCATAATCTAAAAATTCTGAACATTTGTTTGCAAAAACAACACTGAAATTTTCATTTCGGAGTCCTCGAACTATATAAGTTATTAAAAAACTGCGTTAGATTATTTCACTACATCAAAAAAGTCGCCACTATGACAGTTAAGTAGCAAAAATGATTCGAGCTGCGTATTTCATTGAACATAAAAAGAGTTACCAGGTGAAATTTTCAAATTGCTACTCCTTTGTACCTCCAAGAAAAGATAATCCATTTTCCATCGTCCCATATTGTATTCCCTGTCGCTTATTGCCTCGACTAAAGAATCTCCTGAAAGGGCGATTTCTTCGACGATGCAAAAACAAATCAACAGAAGCCATTGGGGTCTTTTAACAAGTTACGAAAAAAAAAAAAAATGGAGAAAGAATAGCAAGAAAAGAAAACACAAAAGGCGGAATAGACACAAGAAGCATATGTCAGCGCTTTTAGAACCAATAACTGGAGGTCGCTTAGATGAAGAACTGGTCTTGTCAAGGAATGCTACTTTCGCCAAAAGACAAATGCTCCACCCTTCTTATTTTTCTTGATTTTATTTCCATCCCCTCCATTCTCTCTGATGATCAGAAGTGCAAGCATTTTATTGCTTTTGATAAGCCTAGCAGAGATAAAAAGTCGAGCTTCATCGTATTTCCAATATATTGACTGTGGAAGGCGGGATGGCTTAGATTTATGGCGATATGGGCGGAGCTTTGGAATTGTATGTGTACGTTTATTAAAATGTTCGGAAGTATATATTTTTTTCATTCTTTCCTCTCCAGTTAATGCATCGTTTGGGAATGTATAAACAAATCTAATAACGCAGGTTGTTCGTTTCGTTTCGAAGTATTGTTCATTGACAATGCAAGTACAGAATTGAAGTTTATAGTTGGTTCTTCTCTTTCCGGTAGCAGTCATATTTTTTGTGGGAAACGTTGCTCGCAGTTTTATTAAATTGTTGCCTGTAAATTTATTAGAACCGTGATAAAAATGTAAAAAGACTGATGTTTCCTGAAAAGAGTTTCTCACAAAATTGTGGACCTTTAAAAGAAAAATCTATTCTGAAACGTATCAAGGTTTTTTTTTTTTTTTTTTTTTTTGGAAATATTTTCCCAACTGTAATTTTGACAATCTTAATACGAAAACAATAAAAATTAGTAAAAAAAAAAGTCTGAGCATTGTCATTCATTTGCGTAAACTAGATTCGCAACTCCAGAGCTCGATACGCTACCTTGCGGTGATTAACAATGCTAAAGAAAAAGGTAAAACATTCCATTTCACGTGTTTTCTGAGGGGTATATTACTGGCTTCAGACAGTTTGTGGTGTAATGTAATTTCAGAAGAATAGAAAAGGAAGCTTCCCACAAACACGATGAACAGTGACTGTCATTCACTAAGCGTCAAAGCACGTTATAGGTTACGGCATTTGTTTGTTTTACCTTTTTCATCCGCCATTAGACAGTGGCTGCGGCTCCCCCTTTATTGGAGTTGCGAATGCAGAGAAGAAAAAATTGTAAGTGCGAAATTTATTGCTTTTATTAAATCGATTCTTTCAAATTATGAGATCAAAGTAATGTATTTTTGAAACACAAATTCAATTTTTGAAAAAATCGCCATTCGCAACTCCAGAGCTTGAATACGCTAACTTGCGGTGATTAACAATACTGCTCAAAAAGCTCAAACATACCGTTCCACGTGTTTTCTTTGTGGTAAATTACAGGCTCCTTACAGTTTGTGGTGTAATATAATTTCAGAGGAATAGAAAAGAAAGCTTCCCTCAAGCACGATGAAAAATTACTGACATTCATTAAGCTTCAAAGCCAGGTATAAGTTACGGCATTTGTTTGTTTTACCTTTTTCATTCGCCATTATACAGTGGCTGCAGCGCCCCCTATAATTTAATGGAGTTGCGAATTCATTACGTTTAGAATATCATGTGAAAACCAAGGTAATTTAAGCTAAAGATTCACATTATTCGGCCGAATTTTACATAAGATACGACATCCGAAGAAAATCATACAAAATACGTTACAAAACATTTTAAAACCTTTTTTTTCCTCGTCTCATACACAGAAATTAATACTTAAAAATGTTAAAACTAAAAACCAAATATTTTATTTTATAATATCATTGTCTCACTCTTCCTTTTAACTATCATTTTAATCCAATATTTTGAAAATGTTTGGTGACATTGAGGAAAAACAGACGATAATTGTAAAAAAAATTAAATTCCACTTGGAATAATTTTCGCACATTAAATTGTTGGTTTAGTCAAGGAGAGTTATCATATTGTGCTCCAAAAAATAACAGTCGGATTATTTTTAGAAACTTATCATTGTCTGGTGAATTTTGTATTTAACTTCTACGTTTTTGTCTATGCGTCAGATTTATTGCTTTATTAAAGAGGAAACATAAAGGAAACAACATCAAGATGTTCTAAAATAAGTATTTTTATTGTTTTTCAATGTTCAAAATTTAACTTAGGATTTCTAATAAACTAGGATGAACTATGAATTCAATTAATCTGTTGTGTAGAATGCAAATGCTGGATTGAAATGTATAGTTTATGTTCAGGATGATTTTCAGCTTTTAGTTTAAAGCATTAATAATTTTATGAATATTTAATTTTTCTGAAAATTATTAATTATATGCAAGATTAATTATTGTTTTAGATTGATTAGGTTGATCTCCAGTTTTCTTGTGGAATTTATTTTCTATAGCGAGGACCGTTTTACAACTCTTAATGCTGTTAATTAAAGTCTAAAATGCGGTTGAAAGTTTTTTAATCTACAACCAAACCGTTTTGCACGTCGATTTTACATTCATTAAACTGTTTTGCGAATCAATTCTATAATCATGAAACTATTTTGCATGTCAGTTCTATAGCTGTGACACTTTTGCGTATCAATCTGCAACCTTGAAACTTTCTTAGGTGTCATTCATAGCATTAAAGAGGTGAAACATATTAACAAATTTCAATTTTTCAAAAGAATAAGTAAAAAAAAATAACATGGACCCAGAAAATACCTTCATTTTCCCAACAGTTATTTTTTAATTAGTTTTTTAAAATGTCTGATTTTGAAAACAAGGCGTGGTCTTTACGACGTCACAAATGATGCACTTTGCCGCATCTTTCTTCTACTACGTTTCCACGTTATGATAATCAAGCAGCGAATTAAAATTGCGCTCTGCGTTTGCTACCAACCATATCGTTGCCAATACACGTGAGTAAAGATGTGAATTAAATATTTTTCTCCATGAATGGCAACACTGAATGGCATTTCATCATTTGTGATGTCACACGACAGAAACGTAAACAATGAAAGCGCACCGATTTAAGTATTTTTTTTAAAGTATTAAACTTGAACAAATTATTTAAAAAATGGTCAGATCCTATATTTTTAAGCATGCTCTTTCAGAAAAAAATACTTTTAAAATTTTGGAAACGACCCCATTGTTCTTTTTTTTTAAATCAAGAATGAGTTGAATGCAAATTGTTTAATCAGTCAGAAGCATATTCAAAGTTGCTTTTCATTCAAAATTTTATTTAATTTAAACTGAAATTTTTGGAGTGAAAAAGAAAAAAAAACTTTTATCATTTGCAAAGAAATATGTTTATTCTATAGCTATTTTTTTATTTCACTATTTAAAAAAATGGAAACTTATCCCACAACAAATATTTTTCTTCTCACGATAATTCTCACTGTTAAAATAAAGGGCTACATGTTCATGTTCCTATTATAAGAAAAAAAAGTTTGAGCATTTTGGAGCAAGGGAGCCCATGAACTGTCATGCAAACCAGGTTTTGAAGAACAATACTTTGACGAATGCCCAAATTATGAAACTTCCGAATGTTGACGTAAAATTTTGTTTCTGCTGTGCTTTCAAGCATGCTTGATTAAAATTAAATCTTATAAACTTTTTTTAAAACAAATTATTCAGTTTTTACTCCTTTTAGACTTTAAATAACTAGTGCTGCCATCTGTTATCATTATTTTGAGGTAACAAACAGCGAATACCCTAACGTTCACATTGCCTTACAATAAAACCACAACAGAAATTCAAAAGCACATGGGGTCTGGGGTGGTGGTGTGAGGGGAGGTAATGGGGCAGAATTCGCCATTGAAATTTTTAGGGAGCTGTTTTGACGGGTCTTCCTCTTTTTGTGGGAGAATCGCTCATGAGGGGCAGGGGTGCTCAGCAGATTTTGAGGGGTGCTACATTGCTGTTGAAGGGCTCCCTTGAAAAAAGAATAAAGTTTCCAAAAAAGAGTAACAAAAACTGGACCCCTGCCCCTAAGTTTATTTTAATTAAAGATGTTGATGAGTTAAAAATGTCTTATAGGGTTTGGAGCAACGCAACCTCCTCTTCTACTTAGAAACTTGGTGACCTTAAATAAATAATATGTAATTTCTAATTATTTTTGCAAAACACTAGTGATACTTTTTTTTCTTTTTAATAACCAGACTGCTGTGCGCGTAAGATTTTTTAACTAAGTGCAATGGAAGATATGAATAGCATTTTCAAAGGAAACATTTTTATCTTTTCTTACGAAACAACTAATTGCAGAACAGATTAGAAACTGACGAAGCCAGTCCCTGACCAAAATCATTTTGATATCTGCTCTAAAGCTGTTTCGGTGACTCGAAGAGAAATCTGAAACAGTTAGAAAATAAATAAATAGTGTTTGCTCTTTCTCTATACTCTAGTCAGTGTCTAGTTTAAAAGATACGAGAACAATTACAAGGAGTTTCGTTTAGGAAGGTTTTATCTATAGCCCCAAATTTTGGTGATCAAAACCACCATGTGGTCCATTTGTTTCAAGATTGCTGATTCTGAACTCGTTTTTTTTCTTGGTTGAATCTTTTGGGTGAAATGACTCTTTGACGAAGTGGATTTAAGCTGTTCGTTTAACAAGATAAATATTGCGAGTATTAAAAGAGTAAAGCTTTCACCAGTGGGATGCATAACACTCCCGAAATCCTCATTGAGCGGGGGGGGGGGGGTCGAGAAGTTTGACGACGCAAACTCTGAAAAAATAACATTATGTTATAATCATATTTAAAAAATTCTTATGGGGGGGGGGGACACAGTGCAGCCTATGTACGCTACTGGCTTTCATGGAGTATTTACAATATAGAGAAGTTTTACAGTAAATTTTAGCGGGAAAAGTAAAAGATGCATTGCCAATTGGCACCCCACGTGACTTACAGTACGAAGCAGATAATTCTTTCTCGCTTCCCACTCTAGTCCTATTAAGTATAGGGGTTAACTGCCGTTCTGAGAATACTGAGAAAATAAGTTTGAATCCCGCTGCTTGCACCTCGTTCTTTTTAATCAGTTCAACTCTCTACCCCCAATTTTTTTTAGTCTTAAAATTTAAAGTAAATTGGAGTTTTAGAGTAAAAGGGACTCGCAACATGATGCCAGAAGTTCATACCGCGCAATTTGAAAGCTTGTTTTAACAGTAAAGTCAGTCAAAACGCTCTACAAGGAGCTTTGTGCCGAGAAACAATTACATTTTTAATGTTACTACTTCTGGTTATTACTACTGATCCTCTTTGATATTGATCGAACTATCCCGACGAAAAGGCTCACCAGGTGAAACGTGATTTAGAAGCATTCTGAATGCTCCAAAGCCTTCAATCCAAAAACTAGAAAAATTATTACTAAATATCTTGCACGACAAATACCTTTCTGTTCGACGACGTCGGTGGAACATTTTCCTGAAGAATCCGGTTCTTCTATTTCTGTGCTAGGACTGGAGAGGTAACATTCCTTTTCCGGATATCCTGCACTGGTGGGGGGTGATGTTGCTGCTAATGAAACAGGTGTACCAGGGTCACCTTGACCGCCGTAGCCAAGTTTGTCGCTGTCCGGCAGAGAGGGTGGCGCCACGCTGTACTTAGACATCATGGATTTGCGCGGAGGGGGCGGCAAGAAGCACTTGCCCATGCTTTGGTACCTGTCAAAGGAACACGTCATCCTATACTGCTCATTAAAAATAAACTGACTTTAGCTGGACATGTTTAGCCTACACTGACAGTGTGCTCTCAGAAAAATAACTTAGATAGAACTCTATTTTTTGTGTAAGAAATTGCACAGAAGAAGCTTAATAACAAATCCTTATCAGGGAAAAACACTAATAGTGCAAAAATGAGAAAAGTGGAAACAGGTAGCAATCGAATGAGCAAGTTGAGATATATTTTTGACTCAAAATTATTTGCCCTCTTGCCCCAGTTATCGAGATATTACTTTAAGAAAAGCGCCAAATTTTGGGGCTTGGAGAGAAATTTATCACGCAATTCCACCGCATCCATCTACAAATTCTATGAAAAAATGACTTCCATTACACACTAAAGCTCGCTCAATTTGGCTACTTTTCTTAAAATCTAGCAGACTTTAAGACCTTATATTTCGATTGCGGGACCACGAGGGCAAATAATTTATGCATCCATAAATGGGGCATTCCAAGGTATTTTTGACATTTATGTAGAGTCCGTAACGTGACCTTTTTTACCATAACTTTTTAATTTACTGTTTGATTAGCATATTATTTTATTTTGATCTTTTCCTACCAACACACCAGCTCAAATTAAAATAATTTGCAAATCAAACGGTAAATTAAAAAGTTATGGCAAAAAATGGTCACGTTACGGACTCTACATAATGTCCAAAATACCGTGGAATGCCCCAAATATGTTTTACTATGCTCTTTAGATTGTAATTATTTTTTATTTTTTTTTCATTTTTACACTGTCGTGTGGCTTTCTGGTTTGTATATTTCGAAACAGGAAGTTTAAAAGCTCGATTTCTAACCTGAGATATACTGTGATATCTGCTGTTTTTCAGTTTGCGTGTCACTCAGTTGTACAAACGAAACGTATGATTTGTGAATCACATATCGTTCTGAGGGCTTATTGTTATTGTTAGTACAAAAGTAAAGTTCTGTCTTTTTGAAAATTTCTTAAATAATTTAATGTTTTTAGTCGCTATTAGTTTGAAGAGTGATTGCAAATGATTTATACAGTATTCAAGGGCTTAAATTTATCAAAGTATGGACTGCTCATCCGGTTGTAATGATACAGTATGACTTTTTTTTTTCTGTCAAAGTAAAATTGGTGAAAATATACAGTTCTTGCGCCAGTTAAAATAATAATAATAACAAAGTGTTCTTTGGATGCTCTACTTGACCAATCAACGTAGCAGAAAAAAAGCGATTTCTTCATGGTAAATCAACTGTAAAAATACCTTTACCTTAGCAACAAAGTTAACTTTAAATAATATGCTCTACATTACGTCTGTGTATTTCAAGGGATGGGTAAAGGATAAACATGCTGTACACTTGTCTAAAAAATAAGCTTCACATACCTGCTTTGAAGAAAAGCCAAGGCCCTACTGCTGAGGTCATCAGTCTTGTTCGACAGTTGACCACTGTTCAAGAGATCTCCTCCTGATAGGAGATGTGAGTCCTGGAGTCCGGCATGGTTGGACAACATGGGGTGGTGCATGGGCAGGAATGGCGTCGACATGAAAGGGTACGAGTTCATGGGGTTGTACATGAGGGGCATGGGAAAACACACGGAGCCGGAGAGAGCACCGTAGAAGGCAGAAGGATTGCTCTTACTGACATCGCTGTAGTGTGTGGTATCCATGTCTCAGTGGATGAAGCGATCACGTCTGTATCAGTGTTCTCAGGGTCATCAAGATTTCAATTTCCTCAGATTTTGAAGTACAGTTCTGTGGATGGAAACAAAAGAACTTGCAAAACAAAAAGAAGAATCGACATCAACAAGTCATAACCATTAAATTGTGCGTACGAGCAAAGTAACGACTAAGGGGCTGTCCATATATAAATGATGTTACACTTTTTTCAAAAAATTTGGCCTCACCCTCCTCTCTTTGTCGTGCCGTGTTACACTTGATCTTACTTGCCGCATCCTTTGATCCCCCCTGTCACGCTGTTTTCTACAAGTATATTGTTATATATCTAAAAAAGTGATGATGTCGCACTTCTTGTTACCCCTTCTCACTTCCTCGTCGTAAACTGTTAATTTCAAACTCGCCTCCCCCCTCAAAGCTAGACATCATTGGTGGACGACCCTCAATAATAAAACAAATACGAATCTTACATGTAACTGGCGGAGGAGCGGTTGCCGGTTATGTATTTTCTATTTTGCTTTTATAATTTAGAGTGATGGTATCAGTTACTCCTTCGCATTCATGACACTGATGCATGAAAGGAGTTTGTTGTTTCCAGAAAATCTTTTAATCTATATAAATCAAACTTTCTTGAAAATGATCATAATCTTAATTTCTATATGGTCGAAGGGCCACATATAAATGCTCAAGTTTAGCTGCTGGGCCAATTCGACGATTTAGTAGCCCTCCCCCCCAAAAAAATTTCACAAAATTATGTGATCGCAAAAAAAGGGACTCTTTACAAGACAGTTTATTCGAAAACATCTCTTCCAATGCCTTAAATTAGTTTGCTGAAGCACTTAACTTCTTATTAGTTTATTGAAAACCGCACGGGCGCGAAATGTATGAGCAAACCAACGTGAACCGCACATCTTGCGAAGTAGTTGTACATTGTGCTTTTAAGTTTCGCAGATACTATCAACTACTTTTGATAGGAAAAAGTTGTCAAATTTTCAAGAAATGCAAAATATATGTAAAATATTTGAACGGTGAAAACACAATACAACGAAAGACAAATTTACCTATGGAAAAACTTTACACACGTCGAATCAGTTAAAATTGGAACTGGAATCTTTTGCGAAAACAAAATATTCTATTTCCAATTCAAAACAATGAAACTGATTCAGATTTTTTTGAAAATTCTGAAACTGATTCAAATGCAACAGTTAAAATTCATAGAGGAAGGGGGCATATGCGTTTCGAATAGTCTACGCATGCGTACATGGTTTTTACAATTAGTTCAACTTTTCCAAGTCACTTACAATCCCGCAATGATTTCTTCACAAATCATGGGCTAAAAAGTTACTGCAGCGCTCGAAAATCCTTTCCTTTAAAAGCTCAAAAGATTTCCAGAAAAGGATTTTTCACACCTGCAGATTTAGCCCGGTGGGAGGATTTGATGAAAATACCACCACCACCACACCTCGCCTCATACATATATTGCCCTATCCGTTCCCGCCATTATTATCGATATCGTTTGCAACATTCCCTTCCTTATTTTGCCATTGTTTTCAATACTTACCCTCCAACCAAGGATTTGTTTATCGCCGAAGCGATAGAGAAATAGAAGCGTGCCAAAAGTGTTTACCTTGCAGAAAAAGGGGGCAAAAAAATTATTTGTAATCCTCGCTCTGGGCTCAAAGTCGTATAGTTGCAAGAATTTATATATATTTTACCCGTGACGCGGTTTTATTATTCCTTCCAATCGTTCGATTTCGTATTATTGTTGTTCCGTTTGTGTTTTTGTTTCCTTTGGGGGGTTCGTTTCTTTTGGAAAGGTGTTCCGTATTAGAAATATATCACCGCATGTTGTGAGAAAATCTAGAAGAAATTATTTAGCGTTCCGGTATCAAGTTTTTGAGGCTGCTTTTATTGCGGAGGAAATCGAGAAGAGAAATTGAGGGCATTGCAAATAAAGTTTGAAAAGCTGTTCTGGTACTGCTGCCAAATAAGCATGAAAAAAATCTATCTCGCCTAAAGTAAACTCTATCGAAGGGCTAATTTTGATTACCATGCGAAGTCAAGACCGCTGTAAATATCGTGAAATTAGAAACTTCAGCAAATTTAAGAACCGTGGCAGGACGTCGCACAGTGGGGCGAAAACGACAAAAACCGCTTAAAAGGGTAATTTTTTTTCTATACTCAACCAATTGCGGATAAATATATTTGCACAGGCCTATATCTTAGGCAATCAGAACTGGAATTTTAGAGCCCTTCGTCCACTACAAAGCTAAAGATAGCCTTTAGAAGGTGAAGAACCATGAACGAAGGGGATTTAAACAAATTGCTTTGAAGCAATCTATATATATTTTTTCTTATTAATGGCGGGTATATTTAATTTCTCTCGTGTCCGACGATAGTAAAAGAACAAAAAGAAAGAATAATCGAATATTCAAACCGTTAATTGGTTTTGATCAGTACCGAAAACTGGGGAATTCAAAGTTATTTTTTTCAAAACGCTCTACAAAAAATGTCCTCTTATGTCCTCTTAGAAATTAATATTAATTAGTCACCAATGGTCTGTAGAAATCCCCTGAAAAGGAATTAGCTGCGTAAACCTGCGAACTTTGGACTAAGAGCCCAAACAAATGGAGAAAAATCCATTATAACATGCCTGAGTAAACAAACAAGCGAGAGAGGTTTAAAAACACTTTTAAGCGCTTTTTGGCGTTTTCGCCCCACTGTGCGTCGCGTCGAAAAAATAACTATAATTGAAATCCGTTTTTCAGAATTCTTTAAAGCTTTCTACAATAGAATATTGACGAAACATCCTCCTCGAACTAACATCAGTTTAATAAAGGATCATCAATGGGGTCGATAATGAACCTTAGGGGATCGATCCAATCAGAAGGACTGATTAGGGTTCGATGAATATCAGTGCTGTTCAATCACTAATTTCTTCACAGAAACGCAGCAAATATGCTAGTTGACCGGAACATGTTTTTAGTTTTGAGTTCCATAATGTAAACATTTAAACTTTTAGCAATTGGAATATGATTAAACTTAGGAAGGAAGTAAACATTACTCAAGCTTATTTAAAAGTTTAATAGTGCTGTAGAGTGTAGATCCCTTTTTAAAGACTTTTTAAGGTACATTCACTGCTATAATGCCCGCGGTTTACTTCCGATTACCAAAAACAATACAAAATAATATTAATTATGAAGTTCACAAATTTCTGCTTTTTGGTTCTTACCTAAAACAGTGAAACATAATAGTAATTCTAACTTAGTTTTGTTTTACTTTTGAAATTATGCAGGTTTTCAAGTTTTCTTTGATTTAAGTCAAGTCATAGGTTTCAAAGTGTTTTGAAAGTTCTCCCCCACCCCCACTATGTTTGCTCAAAATTGCTTTTACATTTGAACGCATAAATCCGCAATATTTAGAGCAGGTAATGGGGTATCTATAAGATACTCTTTTTATGCACAATACATTATAAATATTGACACAAAAGTCAATTTCAAAAAGTTTCACCTCAAATTAAATTCAAAACAAGAAAGCTTTTAAAACAAAATATTTAAAAAAAAGAGTTTTAAATTACATCATTAAGTACGTACATTCGTGAATCTGTCTTCATTCATCTTATTTGTTCGAAGTAGTTATTGCTAATCTTGTGCAAGCGCTGTGAGGCACCCACTTCCTTTTCATTGATTTTTGTGTAAAATTGAGGTATGCAATATAATACAAATCACCAAACTACAAAAAGATTTTTCTTTTTTAACACTTTCTGGGAGATTTCGTAAGAAAATCGACAGGTTTAATGCATTTAAAAATTCTTCAATTTTTTGAAATTTGAGCCAGAAATAAGTAACAGAAGGAATTAAACAAAAGTAACAAAGGAACAAAAAGTTAAACTATAAGTAACGAAAAAAAAATGCACGTTTTTTTTTTCTTTTTCAGAACTTTTTTATTTTTGCATTTAAAAAAAGGAAAAAACTTTGCTGTATATTTTTACAGCTGTCCTAGCTGACCCTAAAATTGTTTCATAGGTGCGATCAATTTACCAAAAACGAAAAGCCTCGGAGAAACGCCGAGGAGCTAAGTTTCTTTTTCATAATGAAAACAGAGGAGCCGAAACCGTTTTCTCCTCTCGGTAACTTGCGAAGCATTCTCTGTTCCCCTATAATTTGAAATCGGTCGCACACCTGCAAAACCCAGGTGGGGTAGGGGAGGTTTGTGAACCCATTCAATCGTCCCATTGTTGCAATGGCAGAAGTTAACTACACAAATCAACTTTTCGGAATGGATATGGTGCCACGCCCCTTCAGCTGCGAATCTCGGATATGAGTTGAGATTAGATGCTTCAAGCATTGAAAAACTGTGGAAGTGAGATACTTAAACTGGAAACACAGGCTCACTCCTACATATTTTTAAAAAATAACTTATCACACTCATTTAGCATGCTGTTAATAAATTTCTAAATTCCAATCAAGTTTTGGCTCTAATAGCTTGAATTCCGATACCATTTCGTCGCCTCAGAGCAACAGTAGGATATCTTAGTATTATTCCTGGGACTAGATGTCTTACGGTTGCTCTCAGGCGACGATGTGTTGTAGGATAGGAAGAAGAAAAACCGACTTGTTTGTTGATAACATATTGAGATGTTTGTCGGCCGCTTTGTCAACCTATGCCTCGCGCCATCCCCAAGTAAAAATGAACTCGTCCAGGTTCAAACGTCTTGTTATCAAAGCTATACATTAAATGGAACTCCTCACCTACATCTTCCCTCACTTTACCTGTTTTTAGAGTATTCAGGTGAAAGCAAACTGTGTGGAAATGTCACGTGAGAATTGTGGAGTTTAAAACTTTTAAATGCTATTGTAAAAATTACTTTTTTCAAAGTCCTTTTCTATCATGTAAAATTTTACTGCCTTCTTCATTGTTTCGTGGTGGGGAAAGGACAATGCGACTGATATTATGCGTTCAAGTTTTTAGCTGCAAACACATAGATTGGATACTTTTGTTCAGAAGATTAATTAGTGCTTCCTCCAGACAAGGAGGACGTTGCGACCCGTCCCTTTTAAGGCAATTTTCTATGCGCCCTGGCCTCTCTTTTGCATTCTCAATGTTGGATGCGCCCTCCTAGCCCCTTTGATATTAATCAACACTTGATGACAGAGAAAATGTTTCTCAAAAGGTAAAAATTCACACAAGCTTGGTCTTGAAATTTGACTCCCTCACACTCCATATCTACTAGAATGACGTGGGGAGATAGTTTAAAATAAAACCACTTTTTCTACTACGAAATTCTTTTAAAAACGACCATATTAATTGAGCTGAAGCACCTTTTTATCATGAAGACCCTCCCCCTTTTTTATGTGCGCGAAATACTAATTGTAAAATATATTTAACCAATAAGTAATTAAAATCAGTTTACCTGTTATGAATTTATTTTAACATTTTTCGGAGATTTCAGGGTGCTATACTATCAATGAACAACTTTAACTTACCAAGCATTCCCTTCCTTAAATTAGTTCCAAATTAGTTTAAAAAAAATCAAGGTTCGCACTCTTAAGCCACGCCCCAATATGTAAAAACTCTTCCGCAAGTTCTCGCATGAAACTATCTTCTGGCTAATGAATTGTGAATTCACTAGAAAGTAAACTGTTCTTTTACTGATAGTCGAGTCCTTACAAAATAGGCCGTGGCTTAGGGTCCTTTCGTACTCGGAGATTCCTTACTCGCGACAGATTAGCAATCGATTAAGTGTGTAAACACTGGATTTTTAAAACTAATTTGGTTCTGATTTAAGAAGGGAATGTTTGGTAAGTAAATATTGTTCATTGTTAGCGTAACAAACATCCTTAAATATCTAAAAACTGTTCAAACAGAAACATAAAATCATCAGTGCAAAAGCATTCAAATGCACCATACCAACTAATTTTGGACTGAGGGAGTGAATAAGTACTTAAAAATAAGTATTTAGTGCATTGGTAAAAAATTAGCGATTATCTGCTTTGATGGAAGTCTCTTAGGTCCCTAATTAAATCCAGGGTCTTAAGGACCCTGAATTAAACCTCAAACATCTCTGTTTTTTTTTTTTTTTTTTCATTTCCGTTAATGGACTCCTTACAGGTCTGACTGGGTTCCCTGGGGGCCCATGGACCACGTAGGGAGTCACTGACCTAGTCCATCGAAGCACCTAATGAAATGGAGCAGAAGGACTTGTAGTCATAACTTGTAATCATAACTCATCAACCTGCTTTATTGTAGCAGAGTTCGGTAGAATTTTGTCCGAAATTTTTAACAGCGTACGTAGAAATTCGACAACTCATTTAGCCCCCATTTCCCTTTCTAAGAATATAACATTAATTAAAAAACCACGTCGTCGAAAATTTGACATTTCACAACCATCCATTCCCTGCAAACTCCCTGGAAGAGGTCCACGCGAATTCCCGCTTCGCGCGAGCTGCAATCCTTCCGCGCCGAAGCCCAATCCATCAGGTGTCGATGAGAGAGGCACATGTTTTGAAAGAGGGAGCGGCCAATTAATGGCCGTTCCCAGCGGGCCAAAGGGCAACAGCTATTTATTACGTCATATCGAACACACGCTCGCTTTACTTTACCCCGGAAATGCTATTCAGAGCGACATCCCTGCTTCTCTCAATCGCCTTCCATCCCCCTGATTTTCGAATTTTGGAGCTGCGAGCGTGAATGCCTACCTTGCGAATACCTGTAATATATCGTTCCGCTGGGGTCCGATGAATTCACAAGTTTCTAATTGTGACTGACGGAACCAAGTGAGATATTCCTTGATGCTAATGTTTTTTGCAGAACACTATTTCTACTTATGTAAAAATACATTACATTGAGCCAGAGGAGCATTGGTGCCGAAACGGTGTGATATTTAAGGATCGGAAGGAATTTTTTTTTTTTTTTTGCAATGGGAGAAATCTTTATCTTTCTTTACTAATAATAAAGCTGAAAGTCTCTCTGCCTGGATGTCCGGAGGATGTCTGGATCTCTGTGACACGCATAGCGCCTAGACCGTTCGGCCGATTTTCAAGAAATTTGGCCCAGTTTGTAGCATGGGGGTGTGCAACTCGAAGCGATTTTTCGAAAATTCGATGTGGTTCATTTTCTATTCCAATTTTAAGAACAGAACTATCATAAGATGGACGAGTAAATTACGAAATTATCATGACGTGGAACCGTAAGATGGGCACAAGCCAATTGGCGAGATACGAAATTATCATAACGTGGAACCGTAACATGGGTACAAGCCAATTGGCGAGAAAATTCACCATACATTAATTGTAAATATACAGGCGAATCAAAAGACCTTTTAATTTTTCTATTACGGGCAAAGCCGTGCGGGTACCACTAGTATAGTTTTAAAATACTTTTTAACGGTAAATTCGTTTCAAATATAGTTGAAAGATAATTAATAATCAAAACCGAATTTGTAATAGAACTAAGACAATTACATTTTTCGCGCATATTTCCATACTCTTCTTGCTCGTAAACACATTACAGATTTTTCAAAGAAAGGGGCTGATCATAAATGATGCCACACTTTTTTTCACCAATTTTGACCACCCTTACATTTTATTACAAAGTATTACACTTCACCAAACATCCCCTTCCCTTGTCACACGTCCAGTACCGCCTAGAGCTAAAGCGTGCCCCTCCTTAGTTTGGTCACCGCCCGCTCCTCCCATAAAGCATTAAATTCATACTACTCCGATTCCAAACCGGGCCCCTAGTTTCCGAATAGTTATGCCCTTTCGTCGGCCCTGCACACGTCACACTATTTTTCATAAATATACTAGCTGCGTCGCCCGGCTTTGCACGGTCCACCTCGAAATTAAAAGTTATGTCAAGTGACGCGAGTTCAACACTCAGGCTTGAACCAAAAAAAAAGTCAGTGAAATTTTGCGGCAGATTGCTGAAAACCCCCAAAAAGTAAGCATTTTAAATCCCCTGATTACAGGAAAAGCCTCAAAACAAATACAAGAATTTTAACTGTTCATATTCGAGAAAAAAAAATGGCAATAGATCTGATCTTTCATCTCAATGATTTTCTTCACGCTTTACATTTCGATAAAAGCATTGTTGCGGAAAGTTGAGATGAAGCACTGAATAATAATTTGAATGGAGGAAAACCTTCGAAAAATAGGGATTAGATTTTGAAATCTAAGAGTCATAATTAATAGTTTTTAATTGATATCTCCGCTAATTATTATCGGAGGATTATGTTAAATAGCCAAACATGAAGACGGGAAGATTACGAATCCATCGATACCTGGTTCGATGGTCAGTTCCAATGTCGTTCGGGAGAAGAAGCTTGGACATACATAGATACGCTCAGTTTTTAATTATATAAGAGATTCTTCTCAAAAAATGCGGGGTATCACACTTCTTGTTTCCCCTCCTTCAGTCCTTGTCACAAACTGTCAGATTGTGGACAGACCTGGCACTCTAGACAGACCCAAAGACAGATTCCCCTTCTTATGGGACCGATTGTAACTGCAGACTGTAGCATCTGCGCAGCGTCAAGCAGATTTTCAGTCGAATATGATTTATAACAAACTATAAAAACTCTCAATAGGAATATTTAAACAACAATTTTGTTTTGTTTTGAATTGTTAACCAGCAAAATCTTTAACAAACCATGTATGCGCGCTTGTTTAAGAGAGATCACTTCAATATGATCTGACGTACAGTAGCGTGACTATGAGGTCTAGCGCCCCTGGCGAACTAAAGAAATTGTGCCCCCCCCCCCAGGGTCGCACACATGGGAAATCACCAAAAGTTATTGTGACATTAAAAAAAAAAATTTCCTTTTTTTTTTTGGAACATTTTGATTAATTGATTCGACAAATAGGAGGCAGTGTTGTTATTATTTTTCTTGTTTTCTTTTTTAGAATTGTTTTTAATAATGCTCAATGTTCCTTCGCAGAAGATGTTATGTGTGTGTCTCTAGCTCTATTTTTTGCGAGTTTTATTTTTTTTCATTTTTAAAGCAATTTTTAAATTCTATAATAATAATAAAAAAACCTCTTAAAAATTTTTTTTAATCAGTTGAAATGCCGCCCCCACTCTTGGCTGCTGCACCCCTGGCGAAAGCCACTACGGCCAACCCCTAGTTACGCTACTGCTGACGCACTAACTATGTCAGAGGAAATAACAAAAGATTTTACAAAATATTTTCCCACAGTCAGGTTACAAAATATTTTTCCACAGATGTTGGTCAGACACATTTTCCTCTCATTTTGAAACTTGAAAATTTAATATTTTTTGATTCGTAAGCATTCTATTTCACGGATTTTCTGGTGAAGAGGGGGGGGGGGGTGAAAAAAATACCTGTGAATAAAGAAGCCTTATGTGAATTCCTGAGCATCGAAGGACTTAGTGCCACGTTTGGCACAAATCTGACTTATACTGGACTTGTGTAAGAAGAATCACACACTCATGCAAGAGAAACACACACACAGCCATTTTTATAGATATAGAGTTTTTAAAACTTCGTTTTGAGGAGCCCTCATCATTTAACAATATTATTTAAATTGTAAAAGAACCTTCAGAGAGTGTCTGCGTTTATATTTATTTACTTGAAAAGAAAATTGATTACTCATTACGTTAACATGCAAATTTGTCCGTGTAGGGAGATACCTTGTTTTGCCAATCGAAGCAACATTTTCTTTGAAATTGTACATTTCTTTTTTTTTTCCTCGCATGGATGGAGCAGCTATTATTTTCTCGATTCCTCGGTTTTGGGATATTTATAGGCAAACAGGCGCGTGTTTTACAAAGGAGCACAGATCGGGTCGATTGATAAATGCATCAATCTGTGGTACATAAACGAGCAAACTTCTGGAAACATATGAAACAGTGGATTTTTTTCTGAGCATCAGTTAAAAGCAGGACGGCGGGTGATAAAGTAAACGAGACGTCGTGCAAAGTGTCATTGGCTGAACCCCTTGATTAATCGCCGGTATAATTATCGATACGCAATCCAACTTATTTTTAAACTTTCACACTTTTTCCGACGCCTATCTCCACCGAAAATCTGCGAGAAAATTATTTTTCGCGCGCGGAAAGGAGCCCCCCATCATCAGCATTCATCTTGCTTTGTCGTTTCTGGCAATGCTGGCCCCTCAAAAAACTGCAAAAAGGGACCCAGAAACTGATATTTACGCTCGCAATCCGTTAACAAATCGGCAAGCGACATCGCTTGACAGGTGTCTTTCGGTCCGCGACAATACCGCAAAACACGCCAGCGAGCGGGGCGTGTGCCCGAAAACAAAAAGGCCCCTCACAAAACAAACAACGGTAGCGCGTTTTAATTAAATGTTTTAGAAAGCAAACGGTACCGGTTAATTACAGTTGCGCGTTTTTCGGAGGCTATTACTCATTTCGGTTTGGACCCCCATTTTTAATTAAGCCGCTCTGACAAGTGGTGTGAATGGCTCAATAACAGCGTTCCCGTATTGGAGATAGTTATCATTAATCTGTCACCACTTTTCTCGCTTCCGAGAAAAGGGGGGGGGGAGGGGGGATTAGCATAAAGTCATCCGTTTTGAGCGGATCCTTAAATGGCGGCTAAAATATCATTAATTTAGCTGCAAACGACTGCCTCTCGCGAGTCGTAAATTGAGGGGTTCGCGGAAAAGTTCTCTTTCGCCCGAGAACTTCGGTTTTTAAAAAAGTTTTCACTCCTTTTCGAAAGTTTCTTCACTTTGTTTTCGCCGCTTTCCAGGAGTGGTTTGGCTACCGTGCAGCGGTTTTTGGATTGTTTCTCACTAGCGATTGTGAAGACTTGGATGAGTATTAATCATGGGTTTGGCTGTTGTGTTCTCGGTATACTTGCGGTATGGATGACGATGTCAGTTTGTCCGTTTTTAGAGTTTGGCTCTAATAAGGTGAATTCGCATGGGCGAAGGATTGACCACAGCGTAACAATAGAACTAGAGCGCCTACTGAGGCTATTTTCAGGCTGTAAGGATATGAAAGCGGTTTTGACCACTTCCGTTTGGCAAGCACAAATGTCTAACTTTCAGCCAAGCGCGAAAAGTTATTTGAAAGTGTACTGTAACTTTACTTTGATGGGGCTAGAAAGATGCCAAACATTGACCCCACCAGGGGTGGCTAGAAGGAGAGAGTCATGGGGGTCATGACCCCCTTAAACCGTCGACAATATTATCCCTCCACAGAGTTCAAACATTTTATGAATAAAATGTAAACGATATCATTTCTTTTTTTCAATTCATGAATTATTTTTGAAAGTAAATATTTGGAATACTAATTCTTTTTATTACTTACTAGCTGCGTTGCCCGGCTTTGCCCGGTCTACCTTGAAAAAAACCATAGTGTCAAGTGAAGTATATTCAATAACCACGATTAAATGAAAGAAAAAAAAAACCACCATGCAAAATTTTTTTCGCCAAACAATGACGACAGATACTAAAATACTTTTAAGAAATTAAAATAAAATGAGAAAGATGGATTTAAAAGGCGTAATCATGGAAACGCAAAATAAAATAAGTTTAAGAATTGAAAATGAGAAAGATGGAAATAAACAATGGATTCAAAAAACGTTACCGTGGAAACGGAAAACAAAATGGTTAAAAACTTGAATAGAGAACAGATTTTTGAACTTCATTTAATTCGCTTGTAACTTTTTCTAATGGAGATAGTGGGTCGTAAAACTTTCGACCCAAGGTCGAGTTAGATCTGGAGTAAAAAAAGCAGCTCTTTTCGATGCTGTCAAAATGAAAACTGTGGGATCATTCCTTCACTTTTTATTGAGAGATTTCTTGAAGAACGTAGTACCTAAATTTCAGCTAAGTCTAAAAAAATTCGAGCTAAAAACGCCAATAACTCCCGCCGTAATAAAGTTAGAGCATTGGAACAAATTGCGTAGAACGCAGAAAATTCTACCCTTTCTAACAATATGCAATATTAATTTGTGCAAGTAATTTTTCACCCCCATATTCGGGAATTTATGTGAAAATTGGGCCTAAATCGGAATAAAAAAAAGAACTATTCATCGAATTGCTTTCGAAGAGGGCTGCAAACCTTCTCAGGACTTAAAGGAACAAACTGAAAATTTCAGCAAAATCGTCCGTGTAGTTCTCGAGTTTTGCGAGTTCAAACACACAGACGCTTTTTGGAGACTTCATTTTATACTATGTAGAGATGTTTTATACATTTCTGTCCGATTAGGTACTTTTCATACATACCCCAGTAGTTTCTGAAATGTTTCGTGCCCAAGCGAGCAAGCACTCTAAAATTGTATATAACCTCTATGGGAACGAACAATTCCATCTGCTTGAATAGAGGAAAGGTAAACTGGTTTGAAAAATAGCATAATTATATTGTCGCCACCAGTATTGTAAATTTGGCAGCCAAATAGAGGTGATATTTAAACATTTTATTTAGGGGAGGGAGGGGGTCGAGTTTCGTAAATATGAATTACTAGCTGAGCTGATTGGAGAAGTTGAAAAATATTTGAAACGGTAACGTTATATAAGAAAACAAATCTTTCAGATTCTGCTCTTCAAAATCACCTAGGCAACCTTAAAAATTGCCTTTGTCTTCAGTTTTCATCATTGAACAGAATAGCCGCTGTTCGCAAAACAATTTTTCTTGCCTTATGTTGTAAATTTTACTCATAATTGAAGCATTTTATTTTTTGTTTTCAATGTCCAATCCAGATATTATTGAGCTTAAAGCCAATAATATCTGGATCTGCAGAAAACTATTTATCATCAAATTTTATGTTGGTTTTAATTAGAAACTAAATCTATTATTTCATACAAAATATTAATTCAATGTTATGACTTTTCATCATCATGTTGATTTTTGTCATCTTTTGTCGGATAGTATTGAGCTCAAAGCCAACAGTACAGAAAAATATTTATCATTAAATTTTGTGTTAGTTTTATTAGAAACTAAATCGATTATTTTACACAAAATATTAATTCAATGATCTGACTTTACATCATCATGCTGATTTTTGTCACCTCTTCTAAATTAATTTGAAATTTTTTTGAGCCTTTTTAAAATTGGCTCGTAGTAAGAATTTTTTTTGAAAAGTTTTTAACTTGGTTGAATGTATCAATGTGAACCGCACACGTAAGCAAGGGCTAAATTTGAACTATCGTCCGTAGTACAAAGAGGAATCCACCATGTAGTTCTGCCTTAGCCCTGGTTTAAGGGCGATAACTGTTTTAACTTAAGCTTTTACCTTCAATGTACGAGTTGAACCGCATCATTGCTTGCGGACTCTCGATGATACTAAACTCATTTTAGTTAACTGGCAGTGTCAGATTCAATGAGAGAGTTTTGGTTTCCAGCTCGGTTAATTTCCATTCCAGACTGATGAGTCCATAACAAGGACGAAACTGGTATCTGGATCAACCAGAAACTCAACAGGGGCTGTCGGTATGTTGCATATAGTTTTAATTGTGGATTGAACTGAACCTTGAACAGTCCAAAAATTTAGTGTAGCAGATGGAAGATATTTAATAGAGTACAATAATGTCATTTATTTATTCATTTCAGCATTGTTCAAAATCACTTCATAATATAGAGTGAATAAAAATTTAAACGAAGCCACACAAGTTAAAGGACATTAGCTTTTTCACCATTGAAGGAGTTGTTTTCCAATAATTTTTCATTTCTAACTCACTGCTTTGAAATTTTCAAGAAGGATTTTTTGGCTGTTACTTTTGAAGACCATCTTGTGTCACCCTGAGGCCGCATAATGAGCCCCAGAACAAGTATTCGTCAATGAGTGTTCATTTATTTATTTATTTCAAGCGTGACGTTGAGAAAAGAAAATTACTTAAAGTTATTAATTACTATTTCTGAAACTCCCTCCTGAGAAATAAAACTGCCTCCAGAGAGGCATGCGTATAATGCTGAAAAACACTAACTAATGTGATGGCACTCTCTGTAAAAAATAATGTGTTTAGCTTTGTGCTATAGATTACAAACATAATAACAACGTTATTCGGAACTCCAGCGCTCGAATACGCTACCTTGCGGTGATTTATAAAACTGCGAATGCAACTAAAACTTTGCCACGTTGCGTTCCATGTGTGTCTGTTGACGTAAACACAGGCAGTTTGTTCTGAGTATTTATTAACGCAATCGATGTGTCTTAGATTGCTTTCAGCTACAGAAATTAATTCGTCCCTTAGTAGTATTCTCGAGCTCCTCAAAATAATGTTAGTTTTCATTATTTCCTTAATAATAGGTGAAAGCGAAAATTCTGGATTAACAAACTTGGATAACGTTATACAAGGTAAAAAATTTTATTGTTTTGTATGAATTTGTAAGAATATGGGAGTTTTTTTAATCTTAAATTAATTAAACTTACCATATTTTACAGCAGCATTTAGTTGGAATGGACAGTATGCAAAATATTTTCTTGAATATATTATCGTAGAACAAAATGAATAACCGAGAAAGAATTTACTTTATTCCTTTTATTCTCAGCTGAAAGGTATCGCTAAATTTGTTTAGGGTTATAATTTTGGCATTGTGCGAGCAAAGTAGCCTTGGCGAGATTTCGCGTTTTTACTTAAACCATTTTCAAATTTCATCATGAGTGGAATAAAATGGTAGTAAGATTACAGAATTCGATAAGTAAAAAGAAATAATTGTCAATCAACTGAAAAGAAAACTACCACCATATATCCGTGAGAATTTTGTTGATGATTTGCATAACATGACACAATTAAATCGTAACTCAGAAATTAGAAAAATCGAAACAGAAAATTTTTAAATTAACCGATTCGGGAATTCAAGAGAAATAACTCAGCTAAAAATGAAAAACAAGCGCTAGCCAAAGCAAAGCAAAGAAGTATCATCTTCTTTTGGTAATAATTTGTAATGTCATATTAAATTTTCTAGCATTAATTGTTATTCTTGTCAGGCCACAATTATTATTTAGTTTTATCAAGAATTGATAAATATCGAATTCAACATCGTGAAAATGGCTGCTTAGAACTACGAACTACGTACTTTGCATTAATGTTTGACGTTTAGTAATGCTTCTTGAATTCTCATTTCTTTCTACGTGGGTCAGAATATCAACAAGACTTTGAAAATTAATTTAAAAAGAATAAAGCGAAACAATCATACGTACGAACAAAAATCACAACACTTTTAGCATTTTTTTCGTTACCATGTGCGTTTGTTTTAGTTTTCAATTCCGCCATTAGACAGTGACTTCAGTGCCCCCTATAGTTCGTTGGAGTTGCGAATACAGATGCTTGCAATACAAATTGCAAGCATCTGTTTCCGTGGGTCATCATTCCTTTTCAAGAAAAAAAAAAAAGCTTATAGATCAAAAGACATTTGAATAAAGCAACCCTTTTCTACTTCCTTTTACAAAAAAGGAAGTATTGTATTCGCGAAAACATTTTCACTCAAAAATCGGCCTTAATTTCCATTTTGCTCACCCCCAAATGAATGTTGAGTTTATTTTTCAACCCGACCACACGTGGATATATATCTAAGAACGTACAGACACCCGAAATATCCATTTTGAAGATCCCTGAGTTAATTGCAACGAGTTTTCTCGTGACGTATGTATGTACGTATGTGCGTATGTGTGTATGTATGTCGCATAACTCATGAACGGAATGTCCTAGAAAGTTGAAATTTGGTACTTAGACTCCTAGTGGGGTCTAGTTGTGCACTTTCCTTTTTGGTTGCATTCGAATGCTCCAAAGGGGGGCTTTTGCCTCTTTTTTAGGGGAAATCATTGTTAATTTCGATGTAAACTCAAGTGTGATATAATTTGGCGGAGACTTGGCGATATATTGCCAGTCTTTTGGTCACCTAGTTTTGTCGCCAACTTGGCGACAAATTCGGCAATACTTTTTTTATTTTAATTTTTTAATTTTTTTTATTATTTTTTAATCTGGTTTCAATTTGGCCTCTGCTGGTGATATTTAGAGAGTAAACTATTGAATCACATTAAAACTGCCAATAATGAGAAAATGACATTAAATTGGAATAAAAGGAAGTCATGTGATGCACACATCAGCTCGTTAGTTCAAGAAAAAACGAGAGAAGAGAGAGAGAGAAAGAGCATATGGAAAAAAAGTGATCCGTAAAAAGCTCTTTTGGAGCATGTCTTATCATTCATAAGTAAATTTTTTGGATTAAGAGTTCTTAGTTGTCTCAAACAACGTTCAAATTTACCGCTGTTATTTACTGTTTGTAAGTTTTTGAACTTGTTGCAGAACTGATCAAAACTGTTAATCGATTGAATGGGGTTGTTTCCTTCAGCCAAAAGTACCTCTTTTAGTCACTGAAATTGATAGAATAAGCAAAAAAAAAAAAGTAACATGGGCCCAAAAAATACTTTCATTTTTCCAACAGTTAATTTTTAATTGATTTTTTTAAATGTCCCATTTTTCAAACAAGGCGTGGTCTTTATGACGTCACAAATGGTGGACTTTTGGCGCATCTGTCCACCGCGATTCCATGTTATGGTTATCAAGAAGCGAATTAAATATTGCGCTCTACGCTTGCTATCAACCCTATCGTTGCCAGTACACGTGATTAAAGAAGCAAATTAAATATTATGCGTTCTGCGATTGGCAACAGTGAATGGCATTTCATCATTTGTGATGTCATCGGCAGAAGCGTAAGCAATAAAAGTGCACCGATTAAAGTAACTTTTTAAAAATATAAAACTTTGTCAAATTATTTAAAAAATGGTCAAATCCTATTTTTTAAAGCATACTCTCTCTCAAAAAAAAAAATACTTTTAAAATTTTGAAAACGACCCCATTAACCGGTGCAAGGGCAAAGAGCTTCAGTGGTCTATGCTACAATATAATGACGAGACTCTAAGCATTGACTACGTAAGAACTTAAAAGTAATGAGACAGTTAATTTCTTGAATCTAATTTAAAACTACCATTCCAAGCAATTATTTCATCGCAAACAAGTCTTTATTTCACAATTCAAACATGAAATGAAAAAATGCAAATTTATATTCGATAAACTTTATTTTGTCATCCCATAAAATTTTCTACTTACGAGAATCTCAGTCGCACGAATTCATCATCAACAACCAATAACGGGAAGGTTAGGATGATCCAATTGAGGTTTAACTTTTTGATTGCAAAAATATTGTGAACGGTTTTATGATGCCCAGCTCAAATATTTGATAATTTTAAATCGTTTTATGAAACAAGGTGCTCGAAATTCAAATAACTTCAATTATTTGAATTTTATTAAATAATGCCAAAATATTTTCAAAAAGTCAGCTTAAATAATTGGTAACTTAAAATATTTTTTAATTTAATACTAGGGGGCTCTGTTCTCTGATCGCTCCGCTCACCAACCCTCGAAGATTGCTTCGCAATCTTATTTGATTCGCAAAAATTTGAATCGTCAATTAAAAAGAAACAGATTAAAAACGCATTATGAGCTCCATTTGGAACAAAAAGCACCCCCCTTCCCCGGGTTTCAAAACTATTTGTACCAACTTTCAGAGCGATAAGGGCCAGGAGGCTCCTGAGCATTGCAAAACTGTAGTTATGTACGTTTGAAAAATCGCCTTCCTATACGTGGTCTCTACTAATATATTTTGCTCTTTAGCTCGGGACTTGAATCGAGTTGAGTTTGAGATTTTTCGTTAAAATCGAAACCCTTTAAATTTGTGAATAAGAAAGGAGAAACAAACAAATCGAAAAGACGTAACTATGGCAACGCCAAATAAAACTTCAATAATTTGAATGGAAACGAGATTTTTCGAACTTGCTTGTAACTGTTTTTTCTTTGGAGATAGAAGCTAAGTTTTTCGACGCATTACTGAACTATTACGTGTGTTAATTGTAGTTCTTTTTTTTTTTAATTTTACTTTTAGTAAAATTTAAAGCAACCCACCTGGGAAAAGCAATCACAAAACTAACGTAAAAACTATCGTGTAATATATTCAGTAAATTACCGCCCATTAGCCTTTCCATCTCCAGCTCAGTCACTTTCCTATGCCGGGCTGATGAGTGCTAATAAGCACGAAACTGCAGTCCTCGGCTGGAAATGACTGAGCTGGCGGTGTATTTCGTGTATCGTGTAATATGTTATTATTAATTTTTAATCAGCTGAAACTTGGGATTTTTTCCGCATTCAAAATTTAAGGGTTTTTCCTAAACTGAAAAATAGCAGCAGCAACAGGTCCAAAGTTACTAGTTTAGCTCCAGAAAAGCAATGCTGATCCTTTGAAGTTAAGCTTTTTTTACTTTTGTTTTGCTTTTGCACTGCAGTATGAGCCAACTGTATGCACTCTCTCAGTATAGAATAACTTTCCCCTTTCCATCGCTGTACTGACATGAGATGCAAATGTGTTGGGAGGGTAAATATTGTGACAAAGCTTCAAATTCTAAAGGAAACGCCAATGCAGTTCCGGAGCCAAACAAGCAAATTTCGATACTCCTAGCAGCCGAACCAAAGGCTGTGCACTCACGCCACTGCACCTGAGCTGATATCTAGTACGAATTAAGCTAAATACAGAATTTTATTCAGATCCGTAATCCTCAAAGACGTGCCGTATGGACCAGACTGAGTTCCAGGACACCAAAACCGCTATGGCACTTTCATTGGATTTTAAAACTTTGGTAGAGTATTTGCTCTCTCAAAATCTTTGGCGTCTATTGTCAGTACAACATACGGGTGGTGGGTGTAGTCAATATTTTAAATGCATCCACAGTAGGTTTATACTGCAATCCAATGGCAGAAAAGAGTTAAAAAAAAAATCATTTTAAAGGAAAACTCATTGCTTTTCTACAGCTGAACTAGCAACTTTGGACTTCCGTTGCAGCAGAACTAGGGCCTATTCAGTCAAACCGCTTTACCTGGGTTTATATCTATTGCAAATTGACCTAATCCCAGAATTTCATCCAGATCTGTGACCCTCAAGTTCGTGCCGTTTGGTAGTAAGTTACCTGCAACACCCTTACTCCTAAGAGCTACATTAATGAATTTTTAGTCCCACGGCGTTAATTAACAATTTGACCTTGGGAAACAAATACAGTGAAACCTGTGTATAACGATACTGTCTATAACGATAACCTGTCTATAACAATATTTTTTTTTTTTTTTTGGCCCCAGCAAAATGTCAGCATGAATAATCAAACTGTCTAACGATGATCTGTCTATTACGATATTTTTTTAGGTCCCAACAGTATCGTTGTAGACTGGTTTAACTGTATTCACAATATTGTATTTCCTTAGGGTAATCTTTCGGCAATCTAACACAAGATGCGGAAGATATAAAGCTTTTAAACTTACAGCACGTCTTTAAAACAAAGTGCTTTTTGCGCATAATAGCCCCACAATTTATTGGTGAACGGACTCAGTACACTCTGAAACTTGAGTAAGTTGACTACTTACGGTGCAGTACTTTAGCGGTCAACTTAGACAAGCTATCAACTTATAAAGGCTGATGGCTTATGTATGATGTAAGACTAAAATTCTGAACCTGACAAACGCGATCAACTCACACAGGGCGGTCAACTTTTCAGTTTTTGCTGCAAAAGTAGTTCCTCTCTCAGCGCAGTGTTGGTGCAGAGAAAACAACAACGTTGTTATATTACTCGGGAAGATAAATATTAATTGTGAATTTGAATCAGCTTCCATCCATTGTCTCAACAGTGACGTTTTTTGAATGTTTCTCTTATTTAGTAGTGGTGGCGATTGGGGCTTATAAGCGAGGGAGGAGGCAAAAAAGACAACTAAAATCCGTGGCATTTTTAGTGGCAGAAAAAAATGTAAAAATGTTTTTTTACGGCTGGTTTTGAGAGTATTGAAGCAAGATGTAAGTCTAACAACTGAACTCAGGTTTTTCTTCAGATTTTAATGAATTTTGTACACAATAACTTTCCCCGAAGAAACACTTAGACATAAATTAGACTTACATTATTTACCCCGAAGTATTCTGAGATCTCACAGACACTTGGTAATAATTTCATTAAACAATGATGGCTTTTGTTTAAATTAAAAAAATGATTTACTAGTATTTAAACAATGAATACATAAACTGTAAGTTATTGCTTATGCTAAATAATGTTTCGTAAACAGATATACAAAGTAAAACCAATAATTATTCCGGAATTTTTTTGACATTTCTGCTTTCTTTACAATTTCTAAATTTAGTTCCTAAATTGGAAAATAAAATAAGTTAATCATAGCTGCCAACATATCAACTTTAAAAATCTTACAATGCAAGCCGTCGGTGTATTTGTACACTTTTTTAACTAACACACAACAAACCGTTAAAACTAAAAGCATTCTATTTTCAGATCTTTACTTGCAATTAATCAGCACAGAAAAAAAAAAAAAAAACTGGATTCACAAAAGAGAAACATAGGATTACAACAAGCAGTTTCAAAAAGACAGTCCTGTGTATTTAAAAATTTAAGAATACAAGTGTGCACTTTTAAAATATTGTCTATTATTTTTCTGTAAGATGCATCATTTAATATTTATCTTTAAAAACATTCTTTTGGAAGAAACTAATAACTTGCTGTATTATTTTACTTTTTTTTTTCGTAAATTAATGCAGTCAACTGCTTTTGCTGAAGCTACTTTAACTGGAACTTAAGCTTTATTAAGTTGCTGACTTAGCAACATTCAAAAATTTTATTTCAATAACTTATTCAAAACGATTTTTTTTTTTTTTTTTGTGAGTTCTTAATGGTCTGCATTGCTGTGAGGTATGGCTGGAATGGAAAGCATAGAAAAGGAGAGTATTTCATATTTCAATAAACCATTGACATCAACTAATTTCTTCAAAGCAGCCTATTTTGTATCCATCCTCTCTCTTTTTAGCACAACATCGGGCAAATCATCTATTTGTACAGCGAAATTCACTTTGGAGCTTATCTTCGGCTCCTTATCTGCAGTTTCTTTATTCTTCTGAAGCAACATAACTGGAAACTCATAAAAAAAAAAAAACAATACCAGAGATCTAAAATTTAATTATCTTACAATTATGCCATTAGATCTTACAAACTTACAATACCTTCAAAAATCTTACAATGTAAGGCTAAATCTTATAAGTTGGCTGCTATGAGTTAATTAACAATAAAAAACTCCCCTCCCTCCCGACTGTCGCTACTGTTATTTAAGTTTCAGAAATAGCTACTCGGATATTCCGGGCATGACTGTAATAAAAATATTTTCTGTCGCATCTCTAGCAAACAAATATAACGTTTTAAAAAGTAAGAATTACTGGACCATAGAGCTAGCTATGTCCAGTATTGACAGCTATTTTTTAAATAAAAACAAGAAAACTGCTATATCGTCAGGTCGCGATTAACCTATGAAATTAGGGGAAGATCGGCCTCATTTTGGGGCCCCCCCACTTTTTTTGGAGGGAATTTTTTCTAAACATTCTATGCACATTGATACAACATTGACTAATGCTGAGTGGCCCAGCAAAATTTAGACTTAAATTTATGACACCTTACGGACTGAGAGAAATTTTGTTTATTACATATATTGCACTTGAATTCTCAGTAAGCTGGAGTAGTAACATTTTGAACCGTATTTGGTACTTCACAAAGGAAATTAAATGTCATAAAAGTACATTGTAACAGGATTGAATCAAATTCCACTTTTAAAAATCTAGCTTGCAGCTACATTTTATCAAATGTGTCCTCACTTTAAATAATTTAATTCTTTCAAACATTTTTGTTTAGCAAGTTACAATGTTTGTAATCTCTTTAGAAAACGCAGTGAAAAGTAGAAACTGGAAATGTTGAGCAGTTTTACAGTGATATTTGGGCCCCCTAAAAATTCTGAGGGGAAGCTCAAGCTTTCCGAGCCTTTTGGGTAATCAGGCCCTGTATATCACAACCTTCCCAGTAAAGTGCAACATTGGGCATTCTGCAGTTTCTTTTGAAGTTAGTTAAACTAATAAATAGGAAGCAGAGCAAGTTAACCCACATGATTCAAAGTTACCCTAAACTACTATGTAGTATAGATTGCTAACGGCAAAGAAACATTAATCATCAAAGTTTCTGCATTAAAGAATCATTATAAAACGTTAACGCACTCTAACACACGTATATCCCTCACCAACGTTTTCAAGTCACGTCAAGTCAGTGCATAGCAGTGGCGTAAACAGGATTTTCTCAAGAGGAAAGGGGTGGCGAGAGGGGGGTTCAATTTTACCCTAGCATATATGAACACGTTCCGCCCCCACCCCTCCTTCTCTTCCAAAGAAAACTGCAATTCGAAGGATTTAACTAATGCAAAACTATTTTATTCATGGAATAGAAAGTTTTAAAATTGTAATCAATGATAATTAACTTGGGATAGTCGTACGATTTCTTTAGCTAAACTTAAAATTTAAGAGGAGTTTAACACTGAATACGACACTGATAATTGATAAGATTAAACTCATTAATTAAAACAAATCAAAACATTTAGATTTTTGAAAGTCTTTGATATCTATTCTTTTTGGTCTGGTTATATCCATATCCACTTTTCTTTTAAATAAAAATTACCCTTGTTGCACATAGACACTGTTTCGAAGGTTAAAGATAAAACTAAAAATATAAATAAAGTGTAATGACTCAAAAAAACCTCTTTAAAATCTAACTTATGCTCGGTACACCACTCAAAGACTCTTTATTCGCTGACTCATAATGAATGACAAGAAGGACTACAAAGTTTATGCAGGAGCAGACGATCCAGACACAAGGCAACAATAAGCCATATCAAATCAGGAATTCAGAATCATTTCTCCCTAAAAGGAATGCCTGGTCACCCGACGGAACAATCGAACGTTGCGCTCTCTACCGCCCATGGTCCTCAAAAATTAATTTCCGAGTTAACCCTCAACCCTGGAAGAATGCTAAGTGATACTCGTTAATAAAAGTATTCGGGGAAGCTCGACAAAGGGGAGAGTGGAATAAAACTCGAATTTGGAGAGTGGGGGGATAACTTTTCGATAACAACCTTTCCACGCACCCCATTTTGCGGTTCAGAGAGAGCAGCTGTTCTGTGTGTTCGGATTCATTCGATGGGCAACCGTGAAATGGTTCGAACAAAGAACTGCGGCCTGAAAAGGTTCGTTCAGATAAGGGGGGTTTTGTTCATAGTGACTTTTGGTGGTGGAAAATCACTGCATGGCTTTGTCACTTCTTGTTCTGATTAGTAGGTTGAAATTGAATTGAAAGCACGAGATCAGACAGGAGATTTTGGCACAGTCAAAAGTCTTCTAATCCTTCTCTAATCCACCAATACAAGATTATGAAAACCATGTTGCAAAAACACGAGACTGCTGGTGTGGATTAAATTGTTGAAATAACAAGTTTTGTTGATTGCTTTGCGGAAGACACAAAAATCCATGTGTTTAAATTTTTAGACAGTCCTTTTAGGATGTAAAATCAAGAGGTCGAGATATTTTTGCACAAAGAAGTGTCTTAAAATCCCTCTCTAATTCACAAATCAAGATTATGGAAAACTATGCTGCAAAAACATAAGAATTGCTGGAGTGGCTTAAATTGTTGAGAATAACAAGTTTTGTTAATTGCTTTACCGAAGACACATAAAACCATATCGTTAAATTTTTAGACACTGTCTTCTTAGGCTATAAAATAAAGAGTTCGAGAGATTTTTTTTCACAATGAGGTGCCTTAGCCCTCCGACTCGCGCATACACAATTATAAAAACTAGTTTATGGTGCGAAAATCATCTGAAACTGCTTGGGTTTTAAGAAAAAGCACCAAATCAACCAGGAATAATGCACCTAAAAGGGCAAAAACGTTACTAATTAATTTCATAAGCAATGCAAAGAAGTAGAGCCTTTTTTAAATGGTTGCTTTAAAAATGTTTAAATGAATTAAAAAGTGTACTAAAATTGTTTATATTGAATTCATAAATTGTTTGAACACAAGTTGAACTCATAATAGTGCCAACGGTTTAGGGGGGGGGGGGGATCATGCCCTCCACTATCCATTTTGAACGTAAAGTTGAAAGTTCCAGAATTTTTTTCAGTGAGATGTCTTTTAGTCCCTGTAATTCGTTCACATAGAGTTATGACAAAAAGCTGATGGCTTTTCCCAAAAATATTTGTTAATTACCATATCTTTAGGTCTTCGATAAGCTAACCACTTCTACCAATACTTCATTTGTTGTCATATATATATATATATATATGTGTGTGTGTATTCTTTTTGTTGAAATAGTATGTTTAAAGTTGTTGTAAAGTTAAACAAGCTGAAGAGAAACTCATGAAGATCAAGAAGTGATTAACTGAATCAAATCCTATCTTGTAAAAAAATAAATAAATAAATTTAAAAAAAAAGTGAGAGAGAGCACCTAATTGACATTTCACAGTATTTTCTCCAAACGTAGAGTCCGAAACATGGCACTTTTTTTGCCATAACTATTTAATTTACTGTTTGATTTTCACATTATTTTATTTTGAGTTATTCCTTAATATAATAAAACAATGTGCTAATCGAGCAGTAAATAAAATAGTTATCCAAAAAAAGTGCCGTGTTGCGGACTCCACATTTGGACAAAATACTGTGAAATGGCCCACAAGCCAAAATGCCAAATGCCAAGAAAAGCCCAATGTGTCCAACATCGCCTTTCATCGAGATTATTTATTTATTTATTTTGACAGCTCTTTATACTTTATGAAATTTATTTTCCTTTAGTTAGTCTTTAGATTTCACAATAATATCACGAACTGAAATCAAAACCGTGTTTCCAAAATCTAACACCACCTCTCAGAAACTAACTCGATGACAAAATGAAGGTGACTGTTTTTCATTGTTTATCATATGATATTCGTAAAGAACTTGAACAGCACACTTAAAACCTTAAAATTCCATTTATTCTAAACTTATTCCTCCATTTGTACGTTTCTGATCCTTACTACAGAATTCTGCAACAACAACGCGGTAGACTAACACACATTTTAAAACATTCTTTTCAAAGTGAACTGGAATCGAAAATCCATTTGTTAGTTAATTGGTGAGCTTTAGTGCAATTTCAAAATACCAGTTTTTTAGAATAAGTCAAATCCTTTGCGTTTTTTTTTTTTTTTTTATTTTTTTACTGATAAATTGCGATAGAAGCTTGCATCAGAAGAGCGCAAGGTTCCTTGATTTAATAGGACTTGAATGTCGGGAAAACTGAACAGAAATTAAAAGCTAAATTTGAAATAGTTTTTAACTGTCTTTTCCTCTTAATAAGATATCTGGACAGTAAGTGTTTATAATGATAGTAAAAGCCTTTTCACTGAAAGATGTAAATATTTAATGTATATGTTTAACGATCTGGTAGAACTTAAATTGATTCTGCTTTTGGGTTTTCGTATATTTAATTAAAAAGTTGTTCAGCAGCATGTCGAATCAGTGAACAAACATGATTTTCTTCTCAATAAACATATGGGGTCTTTTTTTTAGTTGAAGTTTTATTTGGACATCTTCATGTACTGTATTTATTTTATACATTGCGTATTTCTCTTTTGCTTTCATTGCTTTCTGGTTCACTTTTCTTTTCTTTCCTTTTTTTTTAAAGTTTTTTTCCAAGAATTCTTTTTTCTTTCATTTTGTCTTTTCATCCATTTCTTGAATTGTACAAAAGGAAGTGGATATTTATAATTCATGTGAGAAAAAAACTTTTTGAAACTTATTTTTTGAAAACATTCAGACATATTTAGTAAGTTACTGCCCTTTAGCCAGGGCTAAGGCAGAAATACATGAAATACGTATTCATACTTTTTTTTCGAACGAATAACTGGGGTGCTCTCTCACTCTCTGGTCTACTCCCATATGAAACATTTTCCCTTCAGTTAATAGTGACACAAGTTGAACCAATTAGCGAGTCGTTTTTACCTTTCGTCACTAGCTATCTGTAACGCCAAAAGAAATCGAGAACATTTCCCCCAAGAGGGAAGAATCAGTCGCCGATTTGTCGACTTGTAACCGCCGCCGCATGGGGAGAAAACTTTTCGTCCGAAACCAAACCCACAATTGCTTCTTCATCAAGCGGCGGCGGCCGGATCCGGCAGAGATCGGCGGAGAAGTTCGATTGCCCCACAAGAGCAAATTTAAAACGCTTTTTAGTTACAACGCATAAACCGGTAGTGAAGTAAAAAAAGAAAAAAACAGTGTTTGACCAAATACGTAAATAATAATAACAATGCAGGTTAAACGGTTAAAAAGAACTTTGTTTTGAAAGCAAAAAAATGAGCCTATGGAGGAAAAGATAACTGGGAAATGCTTCGTTTAGACGCAATTATTTCAAGTGTTCTAATTATCTTAGACTTCGAAGAAATTTTTCATCTGGTGAAGTTTTTATTGGTCTTAGAGTGGTTAAAATTAGAAGCGATATGTAAATTTTGCCACGCAGAAAAGTGCATTTTTGTGACTCTAAACTTCAGTTAAGAACACTGGAGCTTTTTTTTTTAATTCCCTCCCCTCCCAGCTCCCACCCTTTCCTCATGTGAATTTTTTGGGCATCAAAGTGCTTCCGTACTTAGTTTGACGAAGATTCAACGTAAACTGGATTTTTATGAAAAACATAACTGCAGTTTCGTCCTTGTTATGGACTCATCAGTTAACCAAGCTGGAGGCAAACGTTCTCTCATTGAAGCTAAGATTACCTTCAAACTGGTTGCTAAAATTTATTTAGCACACCAGTGAGTGTCCATAACCAATGGTGTGACTCAAAGAATTTTTTACCAAAGAACTTTTATTTTTGATTTTTTAAATTCATCCTTCATCGCTTGCCATTATTTTGAAAATAAAAGAAATTAACAAAGGCTAATGTTTGAACAGATTTATTTATTTATTTATTCTGACAATAAATAAACTTGTTTAAGCAAAACTTTACCGTAATTCAGGAGTTTTTAGTTTACTTTTGTTCAGGATCCCAAAAGAGAAAATATTACAATTGCAGCCTTTTATTACCTAACTTGTTTTATTATTAGATTTTTGAGTTTTACAAAAATTTAGTAATATTTACTTATTTATTCACCTTTATTTTAACAATCTACACTGGTGGTGAAAATTGTAGAGTCAAAACTTTTTAAAAAATAGCGAAATTAAAAGATAAGCAGACCATTGCTTGAAAAATGGACAAAAGGTTAAACTCAAAGGTATTAAATCCTGGATTAGGACTAAGTTTTGTTCGAATAAGTTAATTTAAAGTCGAAACATGAACTAATGTTGCCATTCTCTTCTCAGAAGAGATCTTCAGTTACTTAATGTGTCAAAACTTGTAACAAGCATTAAAATACACTGCTAGACAAATTTATAAAATCAAATTAAAAAAATATTTAATTGTGATCTAACCCAGTTTAATGTTATTCTGGTAAAGATAAATAACTGAAAATTTAGTTAAATTCAGAAAACTCATAAATTTAAGAAAACAATTAACGTAACTTAAAAATATGGGAAACTTTAATATCTTATCATTTTGTAAAACCTAGACAAAAGAAAAAGTCAGAGGTCAACATTCGTGGATTACAGTAACATTTTGTTCGAATAAGTCCACTTAAAGCCCTACATGAATTCATGTTGCCGTAGTGATCGTTAGTTGCTTTAATTTTCAAAATCAATGACGGACTGAAAAAATATGAATTAATATTTAATATTTTTGTGTATGAAATTCTAAATTTCTGGTTTCCTCCTCAGAAATGTGTTTTATTGCTGGAAAAAAAAAACAAACAATTTAACTTATTAATATAGATATTGTTCTTTTATTAATTAATTTATTTTTTAATTTGGTCAAACGAAAAAACTACGAATTAAAACAAAACATTAGTAAATTGCTGTTTTTTAAACAGCTGTCATTTTCCCCTTTTTCTTGGCTTCAAAGAGAACTTTTTTATAATTTGATTTTATGTTTAGAATGATTTGAGATTTTTAAGTGCATGTTTTATATCTTGTTGAGTAGTTAAATATAGGTATGTGCTATTATTCTTGGACTGAAATGCAAAGGATTTAAATGCCTACAGTTACACTATTACAAAATGATTGGTTAAAATCACGGCTTAGTGAGATGTTGAGCACATTTCCCCCCTCTCCTTGGGAGCATTTAACGAAAGTCGCAATTTAGCTTTGGGTTTCTTAAACATGATGGTAGATAATTTTTGACCACTTGTCGATCTGAGTCTCAATCATCTTAGTGTTGAAATTCTAGGCATTTCAAAATCCTTTTGAATTATAATGTAAGAGCAATAGCACATGATTAACAACTCAACAAGAAAAAACATGTATTTAAAATCTCAAATAATTCTAAACATAAAATTAGACAACAAAAAGACTTCATTGAACAAGAAAAAAAGAAAAAGAGAGAGAGCATAGCAGCTGTGTGGAAAGTTGCAATTTTCAAAATTTTATGTTTTAAGTTGTATTTAATCGTTGACATATTTTTTTAAAAAAAGAAAATTACTATTTTATTACGAGATTGTTTCTTTTGTTTTCCAACTTTACAACGCATTTGAGAAAAAAAACCCAGAAAGATAGAGCCTCATGCTTAAGAACTTTCATTTTTAGTTATTTTTTTTTTCTTATTTGTCATTAGTTTCGGGGGAAAAAAACTAACAACCACTAAGGTTCACATTGATTCATGCTACGACTTTGAACAGACTTATTTAAACAAACATTTTACTGCAATTCAGCTATTATACATTTACACAAATTATACTTTTGTCCTGGTCGCACGTAATCACAATATATTAAAGTTACTTATTTTTTGACTTCCATTAATTGTTTTTGGAAAGTTTGAGTTATACCTAATTTAGGACTATTACGTCACTCAGTTACTTATTTTTACTTTAACAAAATAACATTAAACTGGATTAAGTTATGATTAAAACTAAGTTAAAAAAATTGAGTTTATATTTTTATCAAGCACTGTGTATTTTAATGTACATCATTAATTTTGAAAAACAATGTGACTAAAGATCCCTAATGTCAACACTAGTTCATGTTTTGACTTTAAATTGACTTATTTAAACAAAAATGTAATTCAGGAATTTTTACTTAGAGTTTATACTTTTGTTCAGGTTTCACGTAATGTTAAAAACTTCAAGTTGCTAATTTTTAAATTCCGTTACTTTTTCAATGTAACTGATGATATACACTGAATTTGAACTGTTTTTCCAATTATTCATCTTTATTTTTAATGAAAAAAAAGTTAAAATGAGTTAAAGTTGTGATTAAAACCAAAATCTAAAATTTTTGAGTCTATAATTTTGTCCACCAGTGTAGGTAAAGTTACGTTTAAAACATAATTAAAATTTTCTCAGTTTTTATAAATGTATTCAGCAGTGTAGTATCATGTCGAAACAGCTGTTAGCTACTTTTACAGCAGCAAGAGCTGTTAAAAGTATTCAAAGATAACTTCTTTCTTTAAGTCAAAAAGCAAAGCAGGTTTGGGGAAGATGTTTTTGAAAAACTTCTGCAGCTCTGCAGTTACGTAAACTTCGTTGAATTCAGTTGAATTCACTCAAAAAAAAAAAAAAAAAATCTCTCAAACAACATGTAGAGTGGAACTCCAGTTAGCCGAATCAATTGGAAGCGGATCCCATTCGAATACAGTCGGATCTCCATATATGGAAGTAGCAAATTGCCGGCAAAAAAATCGATATATAGAAATATCGATCTATAGAAACAATTTTAGTTTATCATAAAAATTCCCCTAAAACATAAAATAAAAGCTATTTTTCGTGTATGAAACCCAATTTATAAACTAGACGCACATCGGGTTAAATGAAAGTTAATAATTAAAAAATTAATAGAAACTACATTTTTTACGCCAACATACATCTTCATATTCTTCGGCAATTCAACCTTAGGAGATTTTCGTTTTAACAATGCGATCGAGAGAAAAGTAAAAAATCAATCTACTTAACTTGAATGATTTTTACTGAAGCTAAAAACACTAGGAATGATAACCAACTGACAAAAGGGATAATTTGAAACTGATTTTAGTGTTACTGGTTGCAACTAAGATTTGAAATAAGCTTAAGGGAATGTAAGAACTCCAGAATGGAACAACGACATATCTACAGACCCCTGAACCCCAGATTCCTTATGAGTTTCGTAACAACCTTTAGTTATCATAATTTTCTCTGCTAACCTTCATTTTTCATGAGACAAATAGTTTAAAGTGGAGAAAAAAAAATCTGCGAATGTCTCGAAAAAAATTTCGATATATGGAGATTTTTTCGATGTATAGAAACAATTTTTCTATGTAATGAACATAGAAATTTGCCGGGATTTCGACATACAGAAAATTTCAATATGTGGAAGTTCGATATATGGAAGTTCGACTGTAATCAAAAATTCGGACAGTTGAATTTTTTCCGAAAATAGTTTTCACTAAAAACTATTTTTAAAGAAAGAGATCTTCCAATTAATCACATCGGAAGGCAACACTTTTACTTGTTAGGCGCACACAAGTACTGTACATTAGTTCCGTATGTCTGTCCCGTGTAGACAGAACCATTATTTTGCAAATCGCAGTACGTTCCTGTCTTAATTTTGTTTCTGAAATCCTGAAAACGATTCGGATGATCGGAAAATCCGTTAGTAGGAGTTCGGACTTTCGTTAGTCTTTTCCTGAGGTAGAGAATTTTTCGAGTGCGTATTATCCTGATTTATCTTTATGCGGTACTTGATTTTTTTCACACCATAACTTCACAGGCTTTCTTTCTTATATTTAGTGCTAATAGAGTGTATCAGTATAGATCAAGGAAACCTTATTTCCCAGGAATTGTGAAGAGTAATTCATACATATTAAATCGCCTTCTCTTTTACTTGATCAAAAAAACATAAATTATGTAGTTTAAAAAATACGATGGAATTTAAACTATATTTTAATTTAAGTAAGTTATTATTGATTTTTTTTTTTTTTCAATTTCTGCAGGTAACTGCTGTAACTGACAAACAATACTAAAACACTTTAAAATAAATAAATACCTTTGTGCTAAATCTGAAAAAAAAAAAAAAAAAAACACATTCGTTTAAACGTTTTTTGATTTACAAGGATCACATAATTAATTACAATAAAACACATAAAATATGTAAATTTGTGGATATAAAGGAGAAAAGCTAAGGCTTTTTCAGAAAAGTTTCTGTCAAAGTCTTTACAGACGTAACAAACCTTTTGCTCTGAGAAAAGCATCCTTGTAGCTCCAAAAGATGTCTATGATTACTTATTTTACCTCCAAAAAATTATTGCCTTTTAAAAGCTGTTTATGTACCTTTGTAACAGTTCCAAACTCACCTATATTTATGGGACTAGTAGTACCCGCACGGCTTTGCCCGTAATAGAAAAATTAAAAGGTCCTTTGGTTCGCCTGTATGTTTACAAATAATGTATGGTGAATTTTCTCGCCAATTTCTTGTACCCATGTTACGGTTCCACGTTATGAAAATTTCGTATCTCGCCAATTGGCTTGTGCCCATGTTACGGTTCCACGTTATGATAATTTCGTAATTTACTCGTCCATCTTATGATAGTTTTGTTCATTTGCTCGTCCATGTTATGGTAATTTAATCACCCATGTCATGATCATTTGCTCGGTAAAGTGGGCTTAAAATTGGAATTGAAAAAGAACCACATCGAATTTTCGAAAAATCGCTTCGAGGTGCACACCCCCATGCTACAAACTGACTTTGTGCCAAATTTCATGAAAACCGGTCGAACGGTCTAGGCGCTATGCGTGTCACAGAGATCCAGACATCCTGCATACATCCTCCGGACATCCAGACAGAGAGACTTTCAGCTTGATTATTAGTAAAGAAGATGAAAAATGATTTGTGAGCTGCTTAACGCCCTTGACATCCATTCAATTATGTTTCTTTTGAACCCAGATACCAAGTAAAATCAATGACGTTAAAAGGCACAGATTTCAGACGCTTGTTTCGGGGAGCCTATTTTCCAATGCAAAAAAGAAAGACTTATGGATGTAAAGATTCGGATAAAAATATTTCGTTTTTTTTTTTTTTTGGCAAAATGTGTGTTTTCTTCTATTGTTGATTTTACTTATTTAGCTCAAAAGTAGTTATTTATTTTTTTACCCACATGGTTCAATGTTGCCCAAAATGACTGTACTAGTAGCAGATAATTATTTCAGGAACACCATCATATATATATATATATATATATATATATATATATATATATATATATATATATATATATATATATATATATATATATATATATATATATATATATATATATATATATATATATATATATATATATATATATATATATATATATATATATATATATATATATATATATATATATATATATATATTTTTTATTTATTTATTTATTTATTTATTTATTTATTTAAATCTAAAATTTTTTCCAGAGCAGTGCTGACAAAAGTTCAAGAGGTAGACAAGATTTATTATTTCGAAATATTTTTTACCGTTAAAAAAAAAGCATTTTAGAAAATTAAGATTAGAATGAGAGTTAGAGGAGAATTTTAGAATATCATTTATTTACACAGGAGCTAATCAGCTTCACATACATAGAAACCGCGAACTAAATGTCTTTGCCTCCGAACAAACATTAAGAGAAAGATTTACAATACAAAGAAAAGGGGGAAATAACATCCAGGGCACCGGTGGGAATCGAACCCACGATCACCGGCATACGAGGCGCATCTTCTACCACAGAGCCATGGAGATCTCAAGTTTAGAGCAATGAAATCAGATAATTTAATTAGAGCCGCAATAGCTGAGCGGTTTGAGCGTTTGCTTAACACACTTATGGCAGTGGGTTCGGCTCCCACTTTCGCTCTGGTTGTACTTTCGCTTTTTGTGAAGTAAACTCATGTGTTCTGTACTATCTTTCTTTACTAATAATAAAGCTGAAAGTCTGTATGTCTGGATCTATGAATATCTGTATGTCTGGATGTCTGTTACACGCATAGCGCCTAAATCGTTCCGCCGATTTTCATGACATTTGGCACAAAATTAGTTCGTATCATAGGGGTGAGCCCCTCTAAGCGATTTTTCGAAAATTCGATTTTTTTTTTTGTATTCTAATTTTAAGAACATTTTATCGAGCAAGTAAATTATCATAACGTGGTCGAGTTAATTATCATAACGTGTTCGAGCAAATTACTATAACGTGGGCGAGTAAATGAACATAGCAAATTGGAAAGAAATTCATCATCCATTATTTGTAAAAATACAGGCGAACCAAATGACTTTTTAATTTCTAAAGCGGGCAAAGCCGTGGGGGTTCCGCCAATGTGGAATAAAAATATATCACATGTCATGGAGGCAAAACACTGATATTATCGGGACCCGATTCCCTCGTTAACGGGAACTAGCGACCTCTACCGTAGTGTTTGACTTAGAAATTCGGCAAACAATTGGCATTTTGAAATTCCTGTACTTCTTTCTAAGTTCTTATCTTTATGTATTTTAGTGAAGGATTTGACGAAGAGTGTGTAGCAAAGACTACAAAGATCATAAGAAAGAAGAATGAACGACAAGTAATTTTGTTTGTGTATTTAAAAGTGAAGTCTTTTTTTCGAAGTAAGTAATTTTTTCAATGTTACAAAACTTTTTTAAATTCATAAATTCATGATTTAAGAAAACATAATTACGTTGTAATAACCAATGAAAAGAGTAACCACAATGTTTTAAAATACAATGTTTAAAAATTGGCATGAAACTGAAATTAGAGACAAGAATTTGAAAGATAATAAATATAAATAACTCGTAAAAATCAAGTGACTATCTATAAATTTTTTTAGAAGAATCACGAAGATTTTTGTGATAATTTCTTTTTTTTAATATATAGTGTGTATTATTATTGCTCCATGCTACTATAGCCGACCCCTGGGTTGAATTCTATTAAGAGCGTCCTGATTTTAACGATTTCTATCTTAGTTCCTCTGAAATTCAGAGAATTTTAAAATAAATAAAAAGACAAAATAGAAAATAAAATAAAATAAAAAGTAAAAGGAACAGTTGATATTAAGGAAAGATTTTAAGTATTCGTTTAAAAAACTTTTTCACTGCATATAACTTCGTATAAAAATGTAAATGCGATCCAAAAAATACAAATAACCCAAAATACATAGTCAACTCTCGATAACTCGAAGTCTCAAACATTGGAGTTATTGGTGGTTCGAGTTATGGGAAGTTTCCACAACAGTCTCGAGAATTTGATGGGACCCAATAAAAACTTCGAGATAAAGGAATATTCGTGTTATACGATTCGAGTTATCGAGATTCGACTGTAGTTGCATTTGTTGAAATGCTACTAAAGTGTGGGGTGAATCAACGATCCCGTCTCCCACCCTCTTAGGAATTCGAGGCTCAAAATATAACCGCTATTGACAGTAATAAATAGCTTTATTTTAAAGATGTATGACATTTTGTAAGAAATCGTATGTACATGACGACTGTATATGACACTAGGATCAAATTTCACTCTTGTATTCCCATCTTCTGCTTCATCATAATCCTATATTCTCAGTCTCAACATGAACCGCCCCCAGGCCCGTCATTTAGGGGTCAGGTGAGGTCAATTGAACTCCCCCCCCCCCGCCCGCCTTTGAAATATGAATGTTTTGACATGTAAGTGCTGTCAGTGTTGGTTTTTGCTGTTTTCCGATAAAATTTGCATTGCTACTCTCACTCTCCCTTGGAAAAAAAAAGACCCCGAAATGACGGGCCAGACATTTCCCCCCCCCACAGGCCCGTCATTTAATCATGGAGTAATGTTAGTCAAAAATACGGATTTACATAAATTGCCAATTGCAAAAGATTTGTCAAAGTTTGATCTTAACGTACTGGGAATCGTTTATGAGACATTCTTAAAAAATGTTGCAATTCGAGCATTCGATACTTTGAAATGCAGTAACCCCTCGTTATATCGCGCTTTTCGGGGGACAAAGAAATAGAGCGAAATATCCGAAAGCGCGACATAACGGAGGTCATTAAAAATAGTTATAAGTCCAATACACAAGTAAATTAGCCTTCGTTCTTTTTGACATGATTTTCCTATGGTTTCGATGTAGTTCACGAATGTACTATCACACCTATTGAAATTTAAGTAAATTTTCACCTTCAGAAAGTTAAAAACATCAAATGGCGAATTAAGACGATCTTTCTGAGCAACAGCGAGATAGAGTAAGCATTCCAATACCCTCTCTTATTCCCAAAAGAGTTTCTAATCCGTTTGACTTGCTGTAGAAAGGATGTGAAATAAAAGTAACCACATTGTTTACAGAAAACTCTTTTGCCCGTCCAGATCATTCTTCCTTTCTTTGATGCAAATCCAGGTTTTTGCAACCAAGCACAAATCTTTTCTGTGCTAAAAAAAGGGCGTATTTTTTCTTCTACATGGGCTAGTATGACACTTGCTTGATATCTCTCACTCATTGTAAAGGCAATGTATCAATACAAAAGAAGATGTCAAGACTATCACAAAAAAAGTGATAAATAACTAAGTTTATTTCATTACTAAAAGGGGGGAGAAAGTCTTACTCTGTTGCCAATAGTGTTAAACAGCTAAATTAGGAATTAAAACCAACACCTTTGTACTGAAATTTTAAATGGTAAACAGGACGTTAATAAAGTAAAGTAGTCAAAAAAAAAAAAAAAGAAAAGAAAAATGCAGACACCTGTTTCTAAGTTAAAAGGAACTTCCTTTCAATGCATAAGAATAAGAAGTTAGTTAATGAATACAAAGAAGGTTTAGCTGTTATTCACAGGGCCCGATCAAGCCAAACTGGTGCCCAGGTCCTGAGTAGATGTTGGTGCCCCCCCCACATGAGAAAATCAGCGCAATTTTAAAGTCAATGTTTCATACTAGAAACCTAATTACTAGAAACTACATTTTAAAGGAACATTACTACATTTGAAAGGAAATCTGGGATTTGAACACCAAACACTTGATAGTCACCAAACTAATCACAGTTAAAATTGCCTCTTAAGGCGAAAAAGAGTTAAAAAACAATTTAAAACTGCAAAAAAAAAAAAAAAAAGAAAAAAGAAAAATCTTACTAATTCTGACATCAAGCTTTAGAAAAGCTTCTTTCTGACTTTAACAGAGGCAAATGTGTTGATCAAATAATTGAAATCTATGTTTGATGTCACAGAATTTTCAATGGTCAATAGGAAAACGCCTGTAAATTATCCTGAGAAACGCAGCTTCTCAAATGATTTTTTATTCTTTTCAAAAATAAAAAGGAACGTTCATTGGAACAGCTGCTTTGCTGATAGGCAAGGTAAGAAGAAGCTGCAGGGGTGAATCCACATTTGGAAATGTATGTGTAAAATGTTTAGTGATCTTATTCTTTTAAAACATTCTCCAGGAGAAGGGTTACCTTTTTCAAAAACTTGAAAGTGTGTTAATTCTTCTGGAAAATGTTCATCTCTGTCATCCGAGTAATTATTTTGAAATTCCAGAGCTAAGGGACAACGACTTATTTATGCGAAATGTTTTTAACTTTATGAGGTTTTGAGCTGATTTTTAAAAAAAATTTGAGCCTCCTCTCCCTTAAAGTTGAGAAAAAGTAAAATGAGCTTTAAAAAAAAAAAAAAAGGAAGTAAGTGAATTTAGGCTAGTCTATTTTGGTGCCCCTAAATTTGTGGTGCCCAGGTCAGCGGACCCGCCGGACCGTGCGTTAATCAGGCCCTGGTTATTCAAAGTAGTTCCTTGTAGAAACCGATACAAATGCATGCAATTTTTTTAAAGAAATTCTTGTGCTTAGCATATCTAGTGGCTAAATTATTTAGTTTAGCCATTGTTACTTAGATGTCATTGAAATTCTCAAACAATATGCTTGAGTTGCGCAGATTGAAAAAAATAGCATTACAGTTTACACCTTGTGTTTGATGGGAAGATTACTTTTGAGGTTTGGATGCAAACTAATTGATATATGGTTCAAAGCCAGTAGATATACCTAAGCACAGTAATATAAAAATGTAATGGTCATGAGTCGTTCTTAAGCGAAGATTTTTGATTTTATAAATGATTTGTAGAGATTTTAAATTGAAATATATATGCGTTATAAAGTGCGTGAGTTATTGTTAAATATGTTTACACGTGTAGAATATCTTTTTCTATGTTTATAATTGATAACTTACGGGAAACTGGGGAGGTTTGACCCACTTTTTATAAAGGTTTTTTTTTTTTTTTTTTTTAAAAAGCTTCCATAAGGAAAATTCCCAGTTGACTTTTTTTGAAAGGAAATATATCTGAGCAACTTTTTACATTCCTGTTTTTTATTTAAATTAAAAATTGTTATTTTTATTTAAGATTTTTCAAGAGTGTTTAATTTGTTTCAAACCTCCCTACTTGAGGGAGGTTTGACCCACCATAAGGGAGGTTTGACTAACAGTGGTTAAAAATTATAAAAACTATACTGAAATGTAAATATGTCTGATTTATTGCTATTATATGATACAAACAACAATTACATCAAAAGAAAAACCATATTTTTTTTAAATAACATGAGAATATTTCACGTTTTTAATCACTGTTTGAACACAAGTGTAATCATCGTTTTACTGTTTGCTTTTTAAAAATATTTTTAGACACTTTCTTACTTTTTTTCATATTATGCTTTTTTTTCTATCTCAGCTTTGACAGGGGTGTCTGTCAAAATTCTAGATGTGATTCCTTTTCTACCTCCTTTGACTTTTCTCGGTCCTGCTTTGGTGAATGGGCTCGGCTGTTCAGGTGTTCGAGTTGTGAATTTGATTAATAAGGGCCTGTGTGGATTGAGTGCCTTAATGGTGTATTGAGCAAATTTCAGTTGTGTTTAGTTCGTTCAGAATTATTCACAAACAGGAAATGTTTCAAATGACTATTATCTATATGTAAAGTGACTTTAACTACAATTTTAGAGCAACATTTATTTCATTTGAACTAAACACAGTCTTACTTAAAACAAATAAAATAAAGTAAATTGTTTTAAAACTGTTACACCATCCAACGAAATTAAATGGGGAGGTTTCATCCGGGTCAAACCTCCCGTAACTGACGTGGGTCAAACCTCCCTTAATAGCTATTTTAGAAAATATAATAAAAAAGTAATAAAACAAATTGTGAATTTTAAAAGTAAGTATACAGGTTTTTAGCACATTAAACAGAGTACATAAAAAATTCAACATACGTCTGTAAAAACGAATAGCAAATCGCACAGAGGAGATGAACTTGCAACGAAAAATTTTACTTTTTTGCGTGAAAAAGCTTTTATACGGGAGTTCTTCTTAATTGTACTTCCAATTGGCTAAAAAAAGGAAACAGCTTTTGATTTGACTTAATATCATGCTGCCCTTCGGTTCTCACTTGTTACAAACGCGTTTAGATATAAAAATGATGAGGTGGGTCAAACCTCCCCAGTCTCTCCTACTGTGTTTTTAAAAAATATTTTCTAGGAACTTTTGTTCAGGTTATTTACTTTGATTTTCTAAGCCCATTCATTTCTTTCAACTATCGAACATTCTAAAAAAAAATAATCTTGTGCAGAAAAGTTGAATTTTTTAAAAGTAATTAAAACATTTGATTATCTTAACCGACAATGTCCGGATCTAATTTGTGGTTATTGATTGTGCTTCGATCCGTTTTCAGCACCACACAGAAGATATCTTTATGGTCGGCTCTTAGGGCAAACGAATGTTAATCTTCAAGCATTAAAAGAACTAGTATAGTGGATTTATTTTGAACAGTTGTTAAAATATATCCATTTTCAACAATATTTATTAATTTTGTTACTGTGCTGTTGTTAACCTATAATAAAACAATTCTTAGCTGTAATATGATTTATTTATTTTAATGTATATTAATTGCAATGGAGACTTAGGTCTTAGGTTCAGCAGAGAATTGTAGATATTGGAAGGATATCGACAATATTCCTCAAGTATAGGGTTTCGAATTGTTGGAATAATCATTTTGTATGAAATGCCAGAATTCTATATTTTGTTTCTTGTTTTTTTTTTTTTTTCCTTTTCTTAAAATTTTCGGTAGTTCTGAAGTAGCACAACTCTTCCCACAGTATAATTTTTGAATTGCAAAACAATGTCATGTCGTTCAAAAAAAAAAAAAAAAACACTGAGCTAAAATAAAAGGAATAATACCTAAGCGATTTTTATACCTCGATTAGTAAAATTGATTTTGTCACTTCTGTTGCCGAGGTGCGATATGTAGATCTGTTTTTCTGCTACCAATATACTTTCCGAATCAAGGAGCAATAGGAGGTGTGAGATTAACAGCCCACACCTCCTTTTATCATAATAATTCCAAAAACGCTGTTGTACTAAATTTAACTACTCAAATAAACTTGTCTTTCAAAGTTAAATTGAAAAAAGTTTTTTTAGCTCGTTTTATTCTAACCCGTTTGCAAGTAAAATTACTTGGATTGAGTTTTGGTTGGTAAATTTCAGCACTCGAAAAAAGAACCTTTTGTTCTAAAAAGTAAACCCACAGACAGCAATGTTAAAAGACTGAAATAGCTGCAGGTGCTAGTTACATTTCTCAAGTGTTAGTTACAAAAGTATATAGTTGTCAATGTGGATCAAGAATAATGTAAAAAATGAATGGGATTAATTTAGACATCCTACATGTAATAAATTTTCTGATCAAAATAGTTTATGGGAGGAAATTTTTAATCTTTTTTTCCTTTGAAAAATTGATGCTAATCCACTGAGATGCTCCAAGTTAGTATCGAAAATATTGTAATTTGCTTGATTTTAGCAATTATTATTCTTTTTTTTTTTGTTCAAAGAGATGACTTATTCAGGAAGCATTGAAAAAAATCAAGGTTTTACGCAATAGTAGTTAAAAGTGATTAGTCTCATATATTACAATGCGCTCAAAAATATGATATGATTTAGCAGTAAGGTACTGCCCAATAACGTACTTATACTTTGGTGCACCCCCCCTCTCCCGCAAAATTTAAAAGTGTCCCCTTAAGATTTTTTTAAAAATTATTTTATTTTAACATACTGTTATCTTTTCAGAGCGTACGCCCACATACCTCTTTTTATCCCCCCCCCCTCCATACCGGTGGTTGGTGGGGGTGCTATGTACGTCATTGGTAGCGCTTGACCAAATTTGCCTTCACTTTACGAGTGGAGCGTCCCCCCCCCCCCCTCATGCTGCGGACACTTCGCTTTTGAGATGAATTTACTTTAACTACCAGTTTGTTAACGCTCTCAGCTTCAATGAGATGACACCTGTCTCCAGCTCGGTTAATCAGTATTCCAAACTGCTGAGTTCTAATAAGTGAGAAAGGGCAGTCTTTGGATGTGATAACCGGGCTGTCTGGGGTATAATGCATGTATGATGATGTTTTTGTTGTCTGAATTAATAATGGATACTTTAAGTTCGAAAATATTCCTTCTAAACTATGAAAATTTAATGATGCTTTTGAGTACTGCGCCATTACGTATCCGTTAAGTGAGCTAACTTTGTGCGAGTTTTGTGACAAGAAAGAGCATAAAATTTAGATTTTAAGTAAAGTTAGTACGTTTTCCCCAAATTTTGAGTTGTGTCGCTTTTCTTGCTGGGATGCGATATGCATAACATATTTACTAAAGACACTCTGCAGTAAACATTTTAAACCAGTGAATGCCAAAGAGATGACTTAATGCCTTATCCTGATATAAATAACAGCCAAAATCATTGATCGAGTAACGCTCTGACGTCACTAGCAATGATGTTATTTTTAAAATTAATTGCTTTGCAATTGAGGATGTTCATTGAATTTTGTATATATTTTTACGAGAAAATAGCTGAGATTCTTGATATTTTTTTCACCTGTTGCCAATTATTTGACACCAAAAAGAGTTAATGTACTTTGATTTCGCTGATTTTGCCAAAGAGGAACAATTGCCCAAAGTTATGCGACACGAAATTTCAACGATCTCTCCCCAAACAGCTTCACTCAAATGAAGGAGTAATTTCCACCCGTCATACCTTGGCGAGTGATATTCCAATTTAAAAATAATAATGTTAACTCATATGCATAACCAGGGTTCAGCAAATTCCGGGCGTCAGGTCGCACGGTAAAAAAGTAATTTGGTGACTAGTTCTTTCCCGATTAGTCTTTCAGAAGCCATGCTAGCTACACTGAATTTTTCTAACACGGAGAAATAGTTTTACAAACATTTTACTATTTTTATCGGTCTCGATGTACAACACATTTACCAGACACCTCAATGTATCAGTGAATGGAAAAGAGTTGACACGAAGATTCACTTAAAAGGAATGATGTATGCACATGGATGATCACTACACAACAATTACTACAAAAGAATTTGTTTATACTCGTATGTATTTATATATTTACAGAGGGCATTCCAAAAAAAAAAAAAACTAGTGAACTGCATAGAGGTGACTCGCTACATAAGAACTTAATTACAAACGTATGTATTTACATATTTACAGAAGGTACTCCAAAGTAAAAAAAAATATATCTAGTGCATTACACAGAGATGACTCACTAAGAAAGAACTTGTTTACACATGTACGTATTTCATATTCACAGAAGACACTCCAAGGGGAAAAACAATAACTACAGAACTGCATAATAGAGATAACTCACTGAAAAAGAATTTTACCCATTTGTAACTAGTGAACGATTTTTATGAGATATTCTTTGCGGGTGGGGGGGGGGGGCAATAAAAATCTACAGAACTCGCATAATTAAAAGCAGAATTAAACATATGCTGATTAGTTCATCGCGAGCGAACGGCTTCGGTTCTTATAATATGTAGTATAAAATCCAAACTATTTCAAATTGAGAAAGAGGAAAAGTGAAGTGTCATTTCCTTAATCGGCAAGTAAAATGCAAAAGAAAACGAGGCACTAAAACCACTTACCTGGCTATTCTGCTCGTCAACTTAGACCACAATAAAAAAATCTCTGTCAATCACAACCTCCGAAGATATAGGACATCTGAATCCGAACTCTTGTTTCCAGAAAGTGATCTTCCACGCGCTTTTCGCAATCCCCTCCCTCTTCGAGGGGGAAGGCAGCCCCCTAATCACCCCCCTGACTTCTCCATCCCTTTCGTGGGGCAAACAAATCTTCCTTCCGGCGCCTCCCATTGGCCGGGGTGGACATGCTGCTAACGCCATCTGACGGATCATCAAGATGTTAAGTGGTTGAGGATCTCGTCGCGGCGGGGGTGGATGGAAGGATTTTCTCTGGTATTCTCGGAGGATGCGGAGAGGAGAGAAGACACTTGGGAAGAGGTGAGAGAGTGGGCGCCGGCAAGCGACAGAAACGGATAACAACCACCTGAGCGCGGCCGCAGAAGTGCCTGCTTCTCGTTTGGTCAGGTGGTTTCTCTTTCGGAAGAGCGGTCAACATCCGATGGGGCAATTTCCATCTCGTCGGTGTCGGGAATGAAACACAGATGCTGGGGACATACACATTCCTTCCTTGGAAATGCTTTCATTGAGGAGTAATCTTAAGGAATAAAATAAAAAAAAACATTAAGACAATGACATTGCGTTATTCAAGTAAATGAAGAAAGGGAAATCACGCTATTTATTACTTGGTTGACGTAGAGCATATTTTTTTCCCCTTGATTTTCTTTTATTCAAGTACAGTGTGTACTAGTTTATAAGACGAGCTCAAATGCAATTTCGTGTAAAAGCTGAATTACATTACTTTTTTTGAGCAATCACGATTGCTTATTGTGCTCACTTGACCGTCCTTGATGTTGTGGTTCCTTTTTCAGCTTGAACCAGGGGACTCTGCAACACCACCGCCCACCGGCGTGGTTCTTCTGGTCCTGAGTCCACTTTTACTGGACGGTGGCGTCCATGTTCTACACACTCGCACACGCGCGGACCTTTACACACATACACACGCACCTACGTGCACACACGTAAGCCTACACACACACACTCAACTTGACACACGTAACCAGCCCCGGGGGAGAGGGATAAGCTTGGGTGGGGGGGGGGGGCGTTTCTAGAAACAATAACTCCAATGAGTAGGGTCTTTTTGCAACTCATGATTGCGAAAAACATAATTTGAATTCAAAGTTTCAGAATTCAAATTAGAGTTAATTTAAGAAAGTGGGGTTCACAGGTCACCTTTTTTTTTTTTTTTTTTTTTTTGTTTGATTCAATTTTTGATCAAACATCAATAGTACAGCACAAAATCGGATTCTCACAGTTTTTTTTTTCACTCACCCGAGTATAAATCGACATCTTTTACAACTTCCGGAGTGTCAAAATTCATATACAAGCAATATGCTGTAGTTTTCAGTGAGATTGGAGGAAATAGTGAAATAGGTCATTCGTCCTCAATGTTTTGCAAAAGAAGTACTAGGGCGCTATGGACGTCAGGCCTTATTTTCATACGTAACTAGCCTAAGCTCTGCCTAACATATAAAAATTTACATAAAATGGGAAAAAGGTACAGGAACTGAGCTCTCATACAAATTAAGCCCTACTTACCTCAAATAGATAAACCGCCTGTTTCTTTTTAATTATTCATATGATTTCTCATGAAAAAACAGAATATAGTTTACGCTGTCCCGGTTTTTTTCCTTTTAAAAATTCATCTTACTATTTCATATTTTAAATCAGAGAGTGAATTTGTTAATACAGTTACACCCGTTTATAGAAAAGTCTATGTGGCGAATTTAGGGCTTTCACGTTATACTTCGATTCTTGTGGCACAATAAGCTTTTCATTTAGAGATAAGTAAAATTTTCGTTTACTAATACAATGCCACATTCAGCATAGGAATGAACTTATAAATTTCTGGGAAAATGAGAACAGAAATTTTCTTTGAAATTCCCGCACATGCGTATGTGGCAGCTGCCTCACAGAAAAGACGAAGCCTTTTCTTGGTCAATGAAAAAAAATCTCATATTTCTCAATATTTCTTTTTAATGTAGTTGAAGTTCACTATTTTATACGTTTTACTATTTATTATTCGTTATTTCTTAACGAAATTTTCAATGAGTTCATTGACTTCGTTATAAACAGGCCTCCGAACACAACCAAAAAGGAACAATTGCCCAAAGTTATGCGACACGAAATTTCAACAATCTCTCCCCAAACAGCTTCACTCACATTTCGAATATGTCATAAAAATTTATGAACTTATTGTAGTTTATCGATGTATCGAAAATTTATTGTCCGTAATATTTTACTTTCAAACTAATTGCAAGTAAGCACTTTTCATTTCTCCTCATTGATTCGAAAGCAACAGGTAAAATATTTATCAAACAAATTTTTAATAAGAAATATTTTTATTGTTTTCCTTTCAACAATTTTCCTGAATTTTCAAACCACATACAGGCAAAAGTAATTTTGGTTTTTCAAAATATTTTTGATCTATCTAATGCTTAATTAGTTGCAACCAGGGCTGCGTTGTCGACCTGATTTTCTGGTAAAGGAGTCAGGGTCGGGATTCAAGAGAAACTGTTTAAATTCCAGTATAACCTCGATTTAAAGATTGTCAAGGTACTGGAAAAAGTTATCGTAAAATCAAGGATATCGTTAAACCGAGGAGCAAAATATTCAATGCAGTCAAATCCAGACCATTGAAATGCATCATTAAATTGAGGTATTCGTTGAATCGAAGTTAAACTTACTTCAACACTGTGGAAAATATGTTTAAATGTAATCTTTTTATTATTTTCCCAGTTCATTGCACTCTTATAATAACGTTAACAAGTACATGATGAAGAAAAGCTTTTGAATGGTTGACTTAACTCGGGGAGAACAGGGATGATTTTTGAAGTTTGAAAAGTTTTAGAAGTTCATAATTCACAATTCTGTGCTTGCTTAGGTTCTGCCTTGATAATAGTTTGGTAACTTTACCAACTATTAACTTTATAATTCCTTTATTTATTTTCACTTTTGGCAGCGATTTAAAAACGCATGTCCCACCCAACCAAACAGACACCAGGACAGAGTCCGTATAAAAAAATTCTTTAATTATTACTTTTTAATTTCTTAAAATGCCGTTAGGATCAATAGAATATACAAGAAAATTCCGACGAGCCTGACATAAAGGAAACTGAGCACATAATAAGAAACTTAAGTTTTCTCGTGCGCAGGATACATGCAAAAAAAAAAAAAAAAACTTTAAAGACTTGGACATAGAAAATTGCAGAAAAGTGACTAAGAAATATCTGTCGGTAAATAAATACTATATCACCAAGCTTCCCTCTCCAACCTATTTTCTGCATGTCCTCTATTAATCCGATACCATTGCCTCATGTACGGCGATCAAGAACACAGAAACGAATTGCACCCTCCCCCTCCGAAGCACTTAACCAAATTCCGAACCTCGTGTCGAATATTAGAACGTACGGAAAGGGGCCTGACGATCAAAAGATTCGGTCCTCTCCATCGCAATCGTCATTATGAGTTGTCATTACTGTCGCCATTACCATCAAATCATTTCATTTGCTCGTTCCGATGTCTACTTCAATTGCGTCTCCTCCTCCCTCTTCTGGGATGCACATTCACCCGCGAAAAGGGGAGAGGGAGGGTTGCCGGAGGAGACTTTGGCAAGGTTGTTGATACTTGGCGATGGAAGGCCGACTTGGTTTGTAATTGAAGCTCCGAATTAGAAAGTGTTAGAAATGTTTATTTGGATATTCAATGTTTTTTATCTTATCTATTATTTCCTGTGTGGGTTGAATTTGTCTTGTGTGGGGGGGGGGATACATTTCGCACAAAAGAAGCGCGAAAAGAAACAGGATGTTACTTAATATTCAATCTTAGATTGAACATCAGAGCATCGGATAAATTAACTGCGCTTTCACAAAACTCATTAAAAGCTCACGAAAAAATTGCATATGCTGGCAAATATTTTGTGTCAGACTTCTGGATATTACTATCCCAATAAGTACGTGCTCTCTATGAGGTAAAATAAATCTAACTATACCATTAAGTAATTTTTGTTTTCTCGATTGCACAAGAAGACATTTTTTTTTAAAACCAGAGTGTGAAAAAACAGGGGGAGAAAGGAAAACCCGATTGATTTACTTTGTTGCATGACAGATGTTGTTATTTATTGATTCTGGAAACTTTTGTGCGTATATTTGAATATTGAAAAGCTAAAATATTTCTGCTGCTTAAGAGTCACCCCATAACCCATACCTATCCTTCGTTTCGATTCAGCTACGCTACAAGGACTCATTCGAAAGTAAGTTATAAGTTAATATTAACTCCGGAATTTGACCCTTTAAAACACTTGGTTAATTAATTAAAAATCGTATGAGGTTTGTAGCAAGCATAACTGCAGAGTTATTAATCCTCGAAATTTCCTTTTTGATTCCCCTATTCTCACTTACATTCATTTGAGCAAAAATTAACAAATACGAGAAATTTTTATCATATAGTAATAATAGTAACAAAATCTACTTAAAATAAATACTTTTAAAAACGAATTCATTAATCTTATTTATGGATTGCTCATGAAAAATAAAAATTCTTCCGGAAGAGTATTTTTGTTGCATCATTTCTTTGTGTTGGAAAACTTTTCTCTGACACAAAAAAAAGTCTAAGATCTCCATATAATAGGGAAGAATTTTGCTGGGCATGCGAAAGCACGTGATTCAAGAAGGAACAACTCAGGTGTCGAAACTAACATCAATAAAATCTTTTGAGAAACTAACGCTGCTATTATTCTAATAGTCCCATTTCAGAATACCTACATATTTTAAAACATTATTTTCCCTAAAATTATACTTTTGCATTTCACAACAAAATCCTCCATCCCCTCCCTCGTTTTCCTTTTTCAACTTTGTTGATTTTGACCACAATCTTATTCCAGCCGTCGTCGCCAACGCTGCTCCATCAGATATTGCAACCCTTCCCCAGCGAGTCCAGTGTACTCCACTTGTTAACTTTCCCATGGCCGGAGGAATCCGAGCGGGCAAGACACTGTCCATTCCGGACGATAAATGACCTGTCGTGATTAAGACAACACATACTTTTCCCCAGAAGCCATAAACAGTCTCCTGAAAGGGGGGGGGGGGCTCTAATCGCCAGGGGTGGTCCCCGAGCCGCAAAGTGGCCAGGATTGTGAGAACTCGCTCGTTAATTGGCTCTCCGATCTCAATAGGCCTCTTCCCTTGAAGCGTAGATGTCCGATCTCCGATGGCCATTCGGACGACAAGGAACCAATCTGTCCATTGTGGAAGATTTCCACCGTTAGCACATAAAATCCTTGTTCGCTTTCTTTTCATTAGTTTTTTGGGCGGTTCAGTTTCAGGTTGCTTATCTTCCAGACTTCCTTTCTACAATGAGGCATTTACTAGGAATGCGATACAATCACTAACGAAAAGCCCCACAAGAAGATATAATAATACTACATCACTTCTTTCTCTCAAAATTATCGGCTTTTTTAAAAAAAGAAAAAGAAAACAGATACTGACGAAATTTGGTTAAAATTTGAATTGATAATGAACCATCCTATAATCAGAGATTTTCTTATAAAAAATTCCATTTTTTTTTTAAAGATAAGACGTTGTGTTATTTGAGATCTTTTGAAAGCACAAACCTACAAAGTTATTGTGTACGTGAGTTTTGGTATTACCTCTTTTGTAACTGGTTTTTCTTGAGGAAAACTCAGTACTTTTAGGCATTGAGCAAGAGGTTTATTGAAACGTCGAAACACCATAACCTGAGCACGTCGTTGATTTTGTCGTTTATTGAAGACAAAACAGCAAAAGTAGTTTTATTCACAAGGGCATTAAATTGTGTTACATTGTATTTTATATATCTAATTTAACATTTTTAAATTAGATTTATGAAATACTATTTTGGTTTGAAGTTATGTTTTTGGGGTTTGAAGTTATGTTTTTCATTATTGTTTGCTATATGAAGTGTTTTTATGTTGAAACGTCGAAATACCATAACCTTAGCACATTGTTGATTTTGTCGTTTATTGAAGACAAAACAGCAAAAGTAGTCTTATTCACAAGGGCATTAAATTGTGTTACATTGTATTTTATATATCTAATTTAAAATTTTTAAACTAGATTTATAAAATACTATTTGGGTTTGAAGTTATGTTTCTCAACTTAAATAATTAAGCAGATGGATTTACTAACTATCTTGTAAACATACATTGTGTGTGTAAGTGAAAGTTGGAGCAGTTCATCGTTAGTTATTCAACTAAATTCAATTTATCAAAAATGTCGGTGAAACCATGAAATTAATTACATTAAGTTTGGCGTAAATATTAAATATTAGTTTTATCGTCCTAAGGGTTGGATGTGCGAAATCAAAACACTTTGAATAAAAGAAAACTCTCTTTCTCCACTCCCCCCCCCCAAAAAAAAATAGGTATTTTTTCAAAATTAAATAAAAATAAGTTTTTTATGCGGCGAAAGGAGATGGAGATGTGATATTAATTTTTCACAAATTTTCTCGTGATTTTTTAATTTTTTTCATTTTTATAGTTTTGAAGTTTTGTAGACTGTATTAATCATAAAAAAAAATACTTTTTACTAATTTAATATTTCATTTATAATCGGTAAATAATAAAAAGACTTTTTTCTTTGAAATTTTCCTTTTTTGTACTTTATTCATACATCCCATAAGGATAATATGCAATGAATGAACCGACCCAAGACTACTACATGCAATTTATATTTACAACGTAAGCCCAATAAAAGTGTTTATTAAGAAATAGCTACTATTCTTCTTCAACTTCATTTGGTCTGCAAACTTGAACCCAAAGGCTCCCCTGCTCAATGGAGTAGTCATTTTCCTTTACTGGATGAATTGGTGAACAAAGGCCGATATCAGAAAGTGAAAGCATTGGAGACACAAGTCATAAAATTCGTCTGAAGAGGGACAAAGCACTGGTACAGTAGCAGCACAGTAGCTACAGTTCGGATAATAGCCATAATGACTCCTGTCTTGGAAACTTTATTGCTTTAATGCGTTTCCTGTCGAGGGCATCGCTTTAAACTTGCCGGTCCCTGCAGTAAACAAACATCTTGCCATCAGCTCAGTTTTTCCCACCAACCTCCAGAAGAATGGAAGTTGCTCAGGGCACTTGCCGCTGTGGAGCGACCCCCTTCAAAAGGGGTCCAGAGTCATTATGTGTTAGGTTTTTGCGCAACTCCGGCGTCGTGTGACGAAAGGACGTCTTTTGCCCCAGACTCAGACGATTGTATTCCAGTGATTAGTACTAGACAGCGAGAATATTTTTTGTTGATCCTGATGAGGCTAAATTGATGCTTGTTGTTTTCATGGTCTATCGGCGGTTGGCCAAAGGGTAAAGGAGGTCTATTGAGTTTTTTGGGGGATTTTTTTTATCCTTATTTTGATAGCATTGATTGACCAAGTTCTTTGTTCTGTCGGAAAAGCGTTCTTTTTGAATTCGACCTTATTTTTTTTTAAAGAATGCGTTAGTCTCATTCATGGAACCCCTCCTCTTTTTTCGTAGAAGCGTCATTCACAAAACTGTTCACAGACTAGATTCATTGCGATAATGTAACGAATTTTTGAATAAAGTGCTTTCAGCCATCACAACAAAGCAACAACAACAACAACCATGGAATTTTCTACTTCATCACGCGTTATTTATTTATTGAGCAATCATGAAATGTTAATTATCCTAACTTGACCAAAGTTGATGTTCCCCTGATTTTTCAGATTAATATGACGACGGTTGTATTTAATATTTAATTACAGAGTGAAATTTTCATCGTCATAGTTGCACATCGTCTACGGTTTGATTTTATTCATATTTTTTTCAGTTCGCTGTTCGCTTCATGCGAAAAACAATAAACAATAAGACATTTATTGCAAAAAAGTTCGTTTCAGCAGTTATTTATTTTAAGCGTGTTCAAATGAACGAGGCCCGATTGTATTTTCAAAATAAAAAAATATCTGCTCAAAGGAAAAAAGAAATAGATTTTCTCAAAAATTTGCGAAATTATCGTGCTCAAATGTGACGAAATTAGTTTGACGAAACCTAATGCTCTCAAAACTACGAAAATGAATGTTGATTTGACCAAATTATGATGAAGAAATATTTTGTTACATTTGATGAAATTCGGATCCTCAAACAAGAGACGAAAGTAGTTTCCTCAATTGGACGAAATGTTCGCTCGGGCACATCCTTATAAGTGATTACGTCAAAAACAAAGAAAATTTCGGCAAATTTGATAGTCCATTTCTGAGAGTGAGTACACGACTGCTCAGAAAACTGGACGTTATGTCCTAGGATTCAGGGGAGGGTCGAAGGGTCAGCTGACCCTCCTGTGACAAGAATTTTATTACGATAATTTTTAAAGTTCAATTTTTTATAGTTGAAAAAATAGTACATGGAATCAATGTGAGACTTTTTTTTACTTGGTCTGCAAGGCATTTCTTCTCAGCGTATCAAAATTCAAAGGATTGACTGGATTCGTTTGCTGAGCTACCACTATTTCCAGGTTTTTGTTCATTTTCAAAAGTTATAATCATCTCTAATGAGCTTAACTTCTTTCAGAGTCTCAAACTGTGTATATGTGTGTGTGCGCGTGCTTTTCCCAACGTGACCAACCTATCTGCCTAAAGAAATGTAACTTTTTATGAAAATTTGAGAGAATATGATCCATGGTGCAGGTTGAGCATTGGAAGTTTTAGGAGGAGGGGGATGGCAATTTGAAACAATTTTTATCTCATTTGGGGTGGGGGGTGCTTCGTAGCATATGAAGGGTGCTCCATCGCCCTTGGAGGGATGGGCACACCCGCTTAACTGTTATTTTTTTACGATGGAGGTTTGTTCATTGAAGCCCCCCTTACAAACATTTCTGGTTCCGCCCCTGGCTCCTAGCTGTCCAAAAATGTGGACATTCTGTCCGTGGACCTTTTGTCCGTCGGACCTTATGTTCGCTGGACCACAGCTGGATGTTATGTCCCTCGGACGTTATGTCCGTTGGACGTTTTGGACCTGGCCTTTTTGGATTAGGACGTTCTGTCCGGCTCCCTGATCCGGCAGCCATTTTCGCTCTTAAGTTAACGTGCATAAGCTGGCAATTATATTGCTGCAATACGGTTCGCATATAAATTGCTACATTACATTAGGGGTGCCGCCCTTCGAGCAAAGACGCACCGCCCTATAAAATCGTAAAGACCCCCCAAAAAGCAGGACCCCCTAAGAATTTTAATGGCGCATTCTGCGCCATGACCCCCCTTCCTCCCTTAGGTGGGCACCCTTGATTACATTACACCGCACAGATTCCCATGCCTGCCACACATTGGTTTACCGGTGGAATAGGGTCCTGGAGACAACTCAGTCTCAGTGTAAGTTATTTGTAGACTTTGTTGTTATAAAACAGTGGTTCCCAACCTTTTTCACGTCGCGACCCCTTCTTCATTTACTAAAAAACCCACGACTCCCTGAGTGTTCCCCGTATATAAATATAATATGTGTATCTATGCGTATTGCACAGACATTGCGCATATTTTGCATAATAAATCAAGGTGCTTAAAGTATTTTATTTAAGCTTCATGTTTCCCCCCCCCCCTGCAATAAGGGCAGAAATAAAAAAAAAAATTAGTATCGATAATGCTAAACATACATTTCGGCGCTTTCAAGGTTCTTGCGTCCTAGCTGTGGCGAATGCAGGATTTAGTTTTCTCCGACTTTCAATGAAGTGAATGAAGGCATATTCCTTTTGGGAGCCGGACAAAACGTCCAGATCCAAAACGTCCACGGACATGACGTCCATAACCAAAACATCCGAGGGACAGAACGTCCAGCGGACATAACGTCCAGAGGACATAAGGTCTGTTTTGGATTTGGACATTGTGTCCGGCATTCTTTTCTTTTACCAAGGCCATCGCGAGGTCAAAAAGTTGGGAAGGGGCCTTTGGAAGATCCTCAATTTTCTTTTTCAAATGTATATGTATAACAAGATAGAGAGAAAGAGTCCTGATTTATGTTTGGAGGGGAGAGAGGAGGAGGTGTCATGGTCATTGAGAAATCAAATTAACAGATTTGCGTTATGATAGTCCTTTCCCGGAAATTGTAGTTCTAGAATTGCAGTTTACGCGATCTCTGGTGATGTTTAGAGGGGGAGAGGTTCAGGGACTTTTAAGAACGGTTCAAGCTCGGAGACTTGCCTTTGAAACTTCTTTAAGTCTTAAAAATGAAGTTTTAGACGATTTTTAACGATGGGGGGGGGGGGGGGGGGGGGAGATAGATCGGGGATGGTCTCTAATTTTTCGAAAATGAAAATGATATGCCCTAAATAAGCTCAGTTGTAGACTTTTTGTTGAAATTTAGAGAAGAAAAAGAGTTTGGGCGACCTTTCTTTCCCCGGAAAATTTTTGAGTTTGACACCCGGATTTTTTTTTTTTTTTTTTTTTGAAATTTAAGCCCTAAAAAACGAAATGTTATAGGATCTTTGATTTTGTGACGGGGGACAGCAAGCACTCCCTTGGAATCTTTTCGAAATTAAAATCCTAAAAACCCATTTCTTGGCTTTTTTTGATAAAATTTGAGGACCAGAAGGAGTTCGGGGCTCTTCCCTGGAATATTTCCAAAATTAAATCTCAAAAATGCAACTGCAAGACCCTTTTCAGAATAAGGATTGGGGTTTAGATAATCTCTCACCGAATTTATTCTAAATTGAAGTTCCAAAAACGAAATTTTAGACGATTTTGGATAATCTTAGAGAGAGTGAATTCGGGAATCTTTCTCGGAAATTTTTAGAGATTGAAATCCTAAACAAAAACTTAAGATAATCTTAGAGGATATTCTGAGATCAGGTACTCTGGCATGAGAGGAAGGAGAGGTTGCTGTAGCCCCATAGCCCTTCTTCTGGATTCACCATTGCGCTCAAGTATTGATGTTATTCTGAAATGATGCTATTTTTTCCCCAAGTGTTTTAATTTTTCAACTATGCAATGATACATTTTTAAGTGTAGAGATAATGTCGCGACCTCTTTGTGGGTCGCGACCCACAGATTAGAAACCCCTGTTATAGAGGGTAAGTATTAAGAAAAAGTAATTGGGGGCAGAAATACATTTTTTGTTCAATTTTTATTTTAACAAAATTAAAAAACTAAAAATTATAAAATAAAAAAATCATATAAATCGCTTCTGAGGAACAACATGTACTCAGCTTCATTTTGAGATCTTTCGCTTTTTGATATGTTACTTCTTACGTCTATTCTAAAGTTACTGCAGTCTCTGTCTGCATGTTGTAACGAGTCGTTCGGTATTTGCTTCCCAGCAGCGTGATTTGTAGAAATACAGTTACCTACTGGTAGCATTCGCGCCGCATTGCACAATGCGATGTTTTTTTTTTTTTTTTTCGTTTGTTTTTTTTTTACTATTATTATTTAGATTTTAGTATGCTCTTTTACATGATGTTTAGACTTTAGAGTATACTTTCGTTAATTATGTAACACATAAGAAATAATTTAATTCCCAGTTCTAAAAGCAGTGTTCGCCGCATCTTCAACAGCTATTTTTACCAGTCGAGGAAAATCCCAGTCAGACACCCATTCGTCAATCGAAGCCTTCTTTAACCAATCAGCAGGATTCTATCTCTGGTTAGGGCTGTCTGTCTGGGGTATAACTCGGCTGGTTCGTTTGTCTTTTGAAGACAACCACTTCTAGTATGTGAAAATTAATAACTGCTCTTGATGTATTAAGAGTGGAAAGAAATTAAAACTACAGAGAAGAAAAAGAAAAAACTTTGTATTTTATTGAAAAATTCAAAAACTCTATCATTACTATTTCTATTTACATAAATATTTCTGTGCAATATGATGAAAAATGCGCTTTCCGGACAGCATTTAGACATGCGCTCTCTTGCCAGTCTTTAATTAACGGGAACTAACAGGCAAGGTCCCCGAAAAGCAACGGACGTCTTGTGGTGAAGATTCCAGCAGTACATTCGCACAAAGTAACTTCGAAATGAATATGATAGAGCTAAAAATGTTCTTAAAAAAGTAATGAAGCGCTGACTCCTACCTGGCTGGAGAGGGAGGCGAGACAGCCAAAAGGAGATGCGGATCTTCATTTAGAGTCTATCGTTGAAGACAATATGGAATCTGTAATTGATCTGAGGGTCGCAGACGATGCAGACTGAAGATGTTCTTGGAGTGAAGCGCTTACTCCTTCCTGGCTGGAGAGGGAGGCGAGACAGCCAAAAGGAGATGCGGATCTTCACTTAGAACCCATTGTCAAGGCAATATGGAATCTGTAAGTGATCTGAGGGTCGCAGATGATCCAGACCGAAGATGTTCTTGGAATGAAGCACTGACTCCTTCCTGGCTGGAGAGGGAGGCAAGACAACCAAAAAGAGATACAGATCTTCATTTAGAATCCATCGTTCAAGGCAATATGGAATCTATAAGTGATCTGAGGGTCGCAGACGATCCAGACTGAAGATGTTCTTGGAATGAAGCGCTGACTCCTTCCTGGCTGGAGAGGGAGGCGAGACAGCCAAAAGGAGATGCGGATCATCACTTGGAACCCATCGTTGAAGACAATACGGAATCTGTAACTGATCTGAGGATCTCAGACGATCCAGACTGAAGATATTCTTGGAGTGAAGCGCTGACTCCTTCCTGGCTGGAGAGGGAGGCGAGACAACGAAAAAGAGATACAGATCTTCATTTAGAATCCATCGTTCAAGGCAATATGGAATCTATAAGTGATCTGAGGGTCGCAGACGATCCAGACTGAAGATGTTCTTGGAATGAAGCGCTGACTCCTTCCTGGCTGGAGAGGGAGGCGAGACAGCCAAAAGGAGATGCGGATCATCACTTGGAACCCATCGTTGAAGACAATATGGAATCTGTAACTGATCTGAGGATCTCAGACGATCCAGACTGAAGATATTCTTGGAGTAAAGCGCTGACTCCTTCCTGGCTGGAGAGGGAGGCGAGACAGCCAAAAAGAGATGCGGATCTTCACTTAGAACCCATTGTCAAGGCAATATGGAATCTGTAAGTGATCTGAGGGTCGCAGATGATCCAGACCGAAGATGTTCTTGGAATGAAGCACTAACTCCTTCCTGGCTGGAGAGGGAGGCGAGACAACCAAAAAGAGATACAGATCTTCATTTAGAATCCATCGTTCAAGGCAATATGGAATCTATAAGTGATCTGAGGGTCGCAGACGATGCAGACTGAAGATGTTCTTGGAATGAAGCGCTGACTCCTTCCTGGCTGGAGAGGAAGGCGAGACAGCCAAAAGGAGATGCGGATCTTCATTTAAAACCTATCGTTGAAGACAATGCGGAATCTGTAAGTGATCTGGGGGTCTCAGACGATCCAGGGTAGACGATTTTGGAAGACGACAAATCAGACGCTACAGGAGGAGAACCGCTCCTGTTAAGGAAGATGTATCCATTTCTTAAAAAATCTTTTCACTTCATTAAACTGTGCTTCAGGTAGGAATTGCGGTTTCATATTAAAATATTTCTGACAGATTGCAGTACCAAGTTCTTAAAAGAAAACAACTACTTAGTTTCATCGCCTATTTGAATTTTAACATAATTCAGAATTGCAAATTTGGATTAGGATTAGTGTAAGGGATTTTGAATTCTTGAGTGGTTCAATCTTGATTGAGCGTCATTCAATATGGTGCGAATATCTCGCATAATTTGTTCCGTTGACTGCATTGATTCAAGTGGAACAAGAACATAAGATTCGTGGCGGTTAGCAGGGTCACAGTTGTTGCGAATATCAAAAGGCTCCTGTGTGTCATCATCACTGCAATAAAATTTAGAACATAAATGAATTGCCATAAATAAATTTCATTAAATGAAAATCGATTATTAGCATAAAGACAATAAATTCTGTCCAAACATACAGTATAACTTCGATTTAACGGTACCCGATTTAACGATTTCGTCAATTTAATGATACATTTCACTGGACCGGATTTGACTGCAGTGAATATCTATGTTCCTCGATTTAACGGCATCTTGATTTAACAATAACTTTTTCCAGTGCCTTGACAATCGTTAAATCGGGGTTTAATTTCAGTTTTTAGGGTCTTGATTTAGACTGTCTCCACGTTGTTGGAAAAAAGCAAGGTATATGAAATGTTTCTAATTCCTTTGGCAGGTGATGCTAAATATTTTTTGAGGTTCAAATCAGCATTTTGTGAATTTCGTGGCGAATAAATAAAGCTGGGTTCTCAAAGATTTTCAAATAAAGTTTAAAAATAATAGGAAAATATAAAGGATATGGTGAGGCAGCTGGGGTGTTTGTGTGTGGGGGGGGGAGGGTAAAACCTCCTTAAAACCCTTGGCTTTAAAGCCACATTGCCAAAGCAAGTATATTAGTACTGGTACATGTATGGACTACGAACTGCTCTCGCCCCTCCCCCGCCCCACCCCGGGTCGTGGACAGAAATGTTGGGGACCGTCAGAAATGTCTTTTTCGGGCTTCCTTCATATTTTTTACCCATACGTCCTTTCATGTATTTCACGCTTATTTTAAAAATCTTGGGCCCGGGACAACAGGTGTCCCTCCCCCCCCTCCAGTGTACGCTCCTCCATCCCAAGGGCTGATTCAGGGGAGGGTCAAAGGGTCAGCGGACCCCCCCTGTGGCATGAATTTAATTATGATGATTATTAAACTTCAAATTTTATATCCAAAAAAATAGTACAAGTAATCAATAATAAAACTTTTTTTTAATATATATGTATTTTTATTTTATGCTTGGATCTGCAATTTATTTCTTATCAGCCCGTCAAAATTCAAAGAATTGACTGGATTCGTTTACTGGGCCATTGCTATTTTGAGTTTTTTGTTCATTTTCAAAAGAATAATATATTCAAACCTTATTTACGGTAACGTGTCCAGCTTGTTTGTATGCAGAAATATGAATTTTGATGAAAATTTGAGGGAATATGATGACGCATTGTGCAGGCTGCGCCATCGGAAAACTTAAGGAGGGTAGTTGGAATAACTTGAAGGTGTATTGATCTCATTTAGGGAGACGGAGGGAGGGGGGGGGGGGGCTCCGTAGCATATAAGGGGTGCTCCATCCTCCTTGGGGGGATGGACAGCCCAACTTAAGAGATACTTTTTTATGTTGGAGGTATAACGCTGGCCATTGAAACTTGACCCCCCTTTCAAAAATTTATGGATCCGCCCCAGCTCCCCCTCGCACAACAGCACTTAAGAAAAATGCCTTTGAACCACTGTATGCTTCAAAATGTACTTTTAAACGTTCTTGGTGCAAAATTTCAGTTGTTTCCTAAATTTTTAATGAGCAAAAAGAATAGGCTTTGCTTGAGCATATTAGTCCGCAATAATAAGATAAAGAATAAAAAGGATGGGGGAATCTATTCCACGTTTACTTTAAAGTTTCAAAAAAAGGTAACAAATTTATAAAATATCAATACTGCCTTTTTTTTTAAATTAATGATGAGAAGAAAAAAAAAAGATGTGTACCAGTTTCGCTTCCATCTTCTGTAGAGGTATGCCAAAGTGGCCGTCCCGGCAAGAAGCCCGGCCGAAAGTAAAGCAGCTTTAAAATAGTGCATTATCTGTAAATATATAAATGTTTATTTATGTATATTTCTATTAAAAAAAAAACATGTTCATGCAATAAGAATGTTATCGATTCAGCAAAAAAAAAAAAAAAAAAAATATCGTCGTTTGCCCCTCCCCCAAGAGAAGATTAGAGGAGAACAGAAAAACAGAAGAACGTTATTTTTCATTTTCGTTACTTTTTTTCTGGTTACCTTGAAAGAAACGTAAAAAGTAATTTTAAACATTACTAATTAGCACTAAGACTTAGCCATGAAATTTTGTACCATGTACTACTTGCATATTTTTCGCAATACTAAAAAAAAATATATATATATTTAATAAGTGTTAGTGTCCGCCTTCGTTACAGTTCAAAAGTAAAGCATTTACTTGATTTTTTGAAAAACGAAAAGCCAACACCTTATTTTTTAGATTCGATCACATGGGATAAAAGTTCCTAGAAATTCAATATAGCCATAATTTAAAATTCTTACTACTATTATATATGCGGAAGTTTGTTTGGATGTATGGATATATGGATGTTTGTTACTCTTTCACGCAAGAACTACTGAATGGATTTTAATGAAACTTTACAATAACATAGCTTATACATCAGAATGACACATAGGGTAATTTTCGTCCCGTTATCTTGGGTGAAACCCTTCATAGGGTAGGGAGGTGTTAAAACACAATTTTCATTGGGGTGAAAAAATACTTGCACATAATAACATTACATGTACATTTGGGTGGAGTGAAAAAAAAAATCAAAATCTGATAAACGTTATGTAACAGTGCGGAAAGTTTGCCTTTTGTGGAGATATTTAGTCATGCAAAAGGACTTCGACAGAAAAAAAAATATCTTGAGGGTTCGCCCGCGCCGTGAAGTTGACCATTATTGCATAAAAAGTGGAAAAAGTTACAATAATTTCATCATAAATAAAAATTTGATAAATTCGATGTAATATCACTTAAGAGTAAGCTTTTTTGTAGATTACACACCGCACATGTGATCATTTTAGTACTTAATATATATTTTAAAGTTCCTCACATGCTTTGAGTTTGACGAATATAGCTTCAAAACTGAATAACATCGTGATGCTCCGTACATTAGAAGTTATTATTAGTAAAAATTTGCTTCCATATTAATTAATTCTTACATTTATACGTAAAAGAATGATAGCAGCATTTCTTATCCAGCAAAAAAAAAAAAAAAAAAAGATTATTCTCCACTTAGTCAATAACTTTAACTCAAAAAGTAAAATTTGCTTACGATAAGGAACAATGGTTAAGTGTAAAAATTTGAAAATGTAAATGTATAGCTTTAAGCAACCGACATAAGTCACACCTCGAAACGAAAGAAGTTGCTAAATAAATTTTAATATTTTTGAGCCCTCAAACTGTAATCACATTAATTACTATAAAACATAGTTTGGCGTGCGAGTTGAATACGGCAATTCAATGCGGTTATTTTGTTATACAATACGGTTTTAAAAAATAAAAAGTTACCTCAATATCAAATTGAAAAATCGCAGAGAAATCACTTTTATGTTAGCAACTTGAAAGTTCTTCTCTAAATGACGTAAAACGATTCTTGAGAGCGAAATATTGTTGGGGTAACCATTGAATACCATTGTTATTAGAAGAGTAAAATATTATTATATTATTCATTTTATCCAACAATAGGGATACAAATCTGTTTGTTGGTACAATTTCGCTGAAATTTAAGAAAAATTTTAAAATATGAAAAAAATATATTTTGAAACATAATTTTAAAAATCAAAAAATATCTTTGGATGTCAAAATTTTTAAGAAATGAAAAGAAAAAAAAACGTGCTCCACTTTTTCCTGAATTTTAAACACTTTAAATTTAAACCGCGTCGTCAGAGTTGATAACTCTCTATAAAACCATATATTGTCATAACGAATACGGTACTCACTCCGTTTCTAATGAGTCGCTACATTTGGGTCAAGCATTTTGCAAATTGCTGCATTTGGATATTTTTGAACTAAATTTTGAAACTGAGGCTTTTATGATTTCTTTTAAATGTTTTTCAAAGATTCCCAGGGTGCAGTGCTATCAATGAGAAACTTTTAGGTACCAAGAATACCCTCCTTAAAATGGTATTAAATGAGTTTCAAAAATACTGGGTCTACGCAGCCTTTTGTAACGAGATCAATTCATTAGAAATCAAGCAGATCTTTCTGTGGTATTGGTGGTAGAGCCCATACAAAATGGGGAGTGGCGTAAAATCGTGAGAACTTTCGGTTTTTAAAACTAGTTTGATACTGATTTAAGCAGGGAAACAGAGAATAAGGATAAGTATACTACCGTGTGCAGGTAAACGGCAGTATCTGCAGAAATGAGTTTTCGAGATATTTGAAGAAACGCGTTTTGGATTCAATACTAATAATTGGGAAATGTTGGAATTAGACGTCTGTTTTCGCACCTTTTTTTTTCAGCTGAAACCAAATAAGCGAGCTTGTAAAATAAAGATTACGTACAATAGATGACAAAAATGCAAAAAAATGAAAAATGAAAAATTTGCAGTTACTGCCCTTTACCTGCACACGGCAGTATAGGGTCTTCTAAACACGGGGCAACTCAGTTAAATCAACTTTCAACGTCTTTATCATATTTAGCAACAGCAGTACTAATAAGCGATTTTCCTTAGAAAAGACGGTAATTCTATAAAATCATGTTACTTTCAATTTAAATGTATATGCTCAACATGCATAAGAGCATACAACTCAAAATGCGCTTCATTTACATGGTCGATTGCTTTTGAATACTGAAAAATTTTAAATTATAACTAAACATGATCTGACTGTAGGCTAGTTAAGATATAGGGAAAGTAAATGATCAAAAGTGGCGCTTGCATGATTATATATCGACGACATAATGCTCGTATTTTATATTATTTGCCACTGCGTGGGACAAAAACTGTCTTGCTGGGAAATTTCCCAACCTACAGGTTGACAAGAAATAACGTAAACACGCATAATACACCATAACTTAATACTAATGAAAATATTAGAACCAAACTTCAAAATGAATATGAATACAGTCGGATCCCGACTTACGCGAGGGATGCGTTCCAAGACTCCTCGCGTAAGTCGAAATTTCGCGTTGTGGAAAAAGGGGCATTGTATATGTCTTTTTTACTAACGTATCCAATTATTTTAGACATTTTTAAACCCCTTTGAAACAGTTTTACACCATTTATTAACTATATATACAGGTTTTTACGTAAAGAGCTGAATTTTTACTATATTTTTGAAAAAGCTGCATTATTCAACATAGAATACCGGTACGATGGACAAAATCCGTGATCAATGGGACGACATAAGATAAAACGATACGGTTCGTACAGTAAGTAGCGATAATAAAGCGCTGCACTATAATAGTACTGAACAGTAAATACAATTATAGTTACATTTTTACCTTAAAAATTCAAGATAATTTATGCTGTGCAATCAGATCGTCATTCTAATATATTTTTTAATTCAGTAGCTTGGCATTTACGTTTCCATTCTATGGTTACAACCCTCTTTCAGAGTCTATAATCCGCAATATAAGAGCAGCTTTCAGTTTCATACTGTTTGCATTTTGCTTAGACATTACTAAACGAGCTTCATATTAAAACTAAATTCTGAACTTATACGGACTGCCTTTTCTTGAATTTTACATAATTGCACGCATTGAAGGTTCACTCATACCTAATTATCGTGCTACCTTCGATCCACTTTTTAGTTGGTCAAACGTATCAAGAATCTTTACCTTTTCTTGAATTGTCACCAACTTTCTTTTCCATCTTCACTAACAAAGCGATGTTTAGACTAAGTGCGGTGTGTGGCAACTTGCGCAGTCAGTGATGCAAAAAGAATGAAAGGGCATTCACGAAGTCAATATTTAGTAGTCAATAACGAAGCAGACACTAGCACCACGATTCTTTCAAAAATATTTTCGTATTGTGAGCGAGAAATTCGCTTTAACTTTAAAATTCGTTGCTCGTGAAAAACTCGCGTTATAGCCATTTCGCGCAAGTCGAATCGCGTTGTAGTGGGAGTCGACTGTACATTATTTCGTCTAATATATTTACAAATTTTCAAAGTGGCTACCTTTAAAATAAATACAGAGCTTTAAACGTGTCACAAAATTTTCGGCTCTGGGTCGCAACACACTTAATGATATTTTATCCCATCCCTTGCTTACGGATTTCATTAGGGATGCCAAAGTTTTAGGGGAAGTCTCGCACATAACCATATCTCCACGATGGACCAAACAGAATAATCTATTGGGTTCAAATTTGTACTAGCAGTCCTGGTAGGTGCTGTTATACAACATCATTTAGAAAAACTTTTCAATGAAAGTCTACCTAGGAAGTTATGTTTGAATGCGTTTTACTCAAAACTTGAAAATGTCCACTTACATTCTTTTGCTTCTCACTGCCTCAATTAATACTTATTTTCATCAAAAAGTGGTATTTTTAAAATATTGTAATAAAAATTTTGTATTTTTGTAACATACATTGACAGTACGATTGAGTTTTCAATCCATATTTCGTTTTGATATTTTCCGCTACTTGTTCCGAAAATACTTATTGAATGCTTCATTCAGAAATTATTTCTTTGTGGAAGCCCTGGGTACCGCGAAACATAATTTAAGAAACTCTGCGCTAGGGTATTTTATGCTGCTGAAGTTAACAAAAAACTTGCAAGCAATTCATCAAACCAGGTCAATTTTTCTGCACTCATTCATAACTTTTTTCTCGATCTTCCCCAGGCGCAGATATCATTAAGTAGGCTTCTTTGTACCACGTAGATCACCACTACCTATTGACAATCCATCAAAGCAGAAACTTCCAGTTTTCTCAATAGTCTTCCAATGTCCCCAGTGAAAAGATATCTGTTGAGAGTCTGCATCAGAAAGAGATGTGCAACCACGAATACCTGACTATAGACAATCCATCAACTCAATCCATCATTCCTATTCTACATCGGTGGCTGAAACTCGAGTCCGCTTTTTTTCCTGACTCCTCGAAAAGTCAAAGCAGTTTCTAGTAGACAAATGCTCAGTTCCAGCATCCTCCTTTTGTAGTAAAAGGACTTCTCTCCTTCCCAACAAGGGAGGGACATTCCCTTTTCGCTAAATCTGCTTGGATAAAAAAAAAACATTAAAAAAAGCTCCGTTTTCATTTATCACATCTTGCAGACATGCTACCATGTGACCCTGTTACACGCTACCTTGCGCTGCAATAGAGCAATCACATGGTTGGGCAACCAGCCTCCCCCCTCTTCCTCATGCAACTTGTCAACTGATCCCCTTCCCCCTGATGCTGTTTGGGATCGGATGCTGGAAGATATCGAGAGGGGGCTGGGGAGTGTGTTTCTTTCCCCCTTCATCTTTGGTCATGGTAGGAGAAACTCGAACTTCTGATGACATCGAAGGTTAAAAGGGAAGGAAAAAATGGTTTTTTGTGGTCAGATTTTTCTAAAGAATCGCTCTTGGAAAAATATCTTTGCAGTCTCCTTTGTGACGTGTTTTTTTTTTTTTTATTTTCAAAAGAAATTTCTGTTTTGAATAAATACTTTACAGACCCTGAAATGTTTCACAACGTTTCTGAAAGATGGTGTAGTTATGGTAGCTAGCCTATCTCGGGTAAAGAATTTGATACTGCCGCACTTCCTTCAACTCGGTATCAAGTTTTAATTTAAAAAAGAAAAAGAAAGAAGGGGCGGGTGAAGCAGAAATAAGGTGAATTCACGAAACGTTAAGTGTATTACTCTAAAATTCTTTTTGCGCAATTTATTACTTTGAAGAAGAAATAGATGCTAAAAGTTATGAGTACTAAAAATGCTTTTTCAGACTTTGTCTTCGGTGACGTCAAAGAAAGGGTATGGGGGGATCCCTCGAAAAGTTGTCGAAATTGAACTGTATGAACGTAGCTTTACTCCTAATTTAATGGTGTGAAGGAGAAGATCAGGGGTAGGTGTATAGGGTGAGGTGAAATTTTCAAAAAAAAAAAAAAAACTGACGTCAAAAATTGTAACTTTAGGAATATTTTGGTAACATTTGGAGAAACGAAGGATGTTAATGTTCCCTCCAGAGAAGAAGCTTTTGCAACAAAAATGGCTGATTTGACACAAGCCACAATTATTTCTCTTTCCTATACACTGCTACCACTTAGTAACATGAATTGAAGTTATAATCTTTAAAGTAAATGTACATTCAGTTGGTATATAGCCTTCTACTTTTAAAGGATTGGATACGAATCTTATTTTAGGACATTTTTGTTGGAAGTGCCAATCACTGGTGAACTGCCAATTACTGGGGGTGTTACCCTAATTAGTTAGGTATTTAAAATACATCATGGTATAGTAATTAAAATCAGAGTTTATTTTATAATTCAGTGTTTAGTTTAGTTGATTTTTGTACTGGAATTGTAAAATAAATTTCATTTCTAGGTTTGGGTAGGAAATAGTATGCAAGTGTAGTCAGTTATTTTTTGCTTTTTAGTTCCTAGGTGTTTTTTGAAGGCGGTTTTTTTTTAATTTAAAAATAATTTATTTTATAATTGCGTGTTTAGTTTAGTTGATTTTTGTACTGGAATTGTAAGATAAATTTGATTTATAGGTTTGGGTAGGAAATCGTATGTAAGTGACCAATTATTTCTTACTTTTTGTTCCTTTTTGTTTTTTGAAGTCGGTTCTTTTTTTATTCAAAAATAATTTATTTATAAATATAAAAGGCAAGAGAGAGAAAGAGAACTATTACCCTATAGCATGACCCTTTTTGGGTGTCTCTGCTTGTTTATCAGAAAACGTCTTGTACCTCTCACCAATAAAAAAAATATATATATTTTTAAAAATCACCTGAGGAACTACAACATGCTCCCCGCCCAGCAATTTCTGTACATTCTGCGGGCACACCGAAATTCTGTGATGGATCGCCGCCTACGTTTCCCTCACCCCTCTAATTTATCCAAATCGAAAAAAACCCGTCGCTGGCTGGGAATTGGCGAACAAACACGTGGCAGAAACAACCGGGGGAATATATCTCGGGTAGAATATCTTGCATGATAGATGAGATATCAAATAAAATATCGTGGCTGTTTTTGTTCCTGGCGCGAACAACTTTTAGGATTTCGCCCCAAATCTCGGTCCAGAACGCTCGTATTTCATGAGAGGCGCTTACTGTCATATAAGTGTTTGTCCTGTTAGGCGTCATAGGAAATAGTTCCGTTCTTTTTGTTTTGCAGGGGAAATGCTCTAAGTGCACGCGGGTGCTTTTTGTTTCGATTTAAAATGCAAGATATCACGCTTCAATGGATTGGGTCTTTTAAAAAATATATATGTGCGTCCACTCTACCGTGTAAAATAGCATATCAGATAGATATGGTGTCGCTTCCGTTCGTTTTTGCGATGCAGTTTCACCAAGCTGTGTGGCGGAAAGATGTTCGGCATATTTTCTCAGTGGCTTCCTTTGCATACTGATTTTATGTTGCAAACGCCACTAGCGCAGCCAGAAATACCTTCTGAGGGAAGGGGGGTGATCAAAAATACCTTCTAAGAGTGTTTTTTTTAATGGAAAATACCTGCTGAAGGGTTTTTTTTTTAATTAAAAATTCTTTTGAAGGGGTTTTTTGATTACAAATACCTTTTGAAGAGATTTTTTGATTAAAAATATCTTCTGAAGTAGATTTTTTATCAAAAATACCTTATGAAGGGGAAAATTTGGATTGGATCAAAAATACCTTCTAAAAGGGATTTTTTGATCAAAACAGCCCTTTCAGATAGATAAACTATACTGTATTGGATTTTGCATTTATGTGAAGAACCAATAGTTCTGGGGGGGGGGGGTTCACCCCTCCTCAATTCGCTGCAGCACTGGCAAGCACACATCATATTGTAGTAATTAGCTCTGAAGCGCTGCACAGCGGCAAAGTTATCACCTTGCTCCCAGGGTGGTGGGAAAAGGGACACTTGTTGGCCCGGGCCCGAGCCTAAAGGGGGTCCGAGATTTTTAAAATGAGAGGGTGAAATATATGTTGGAATGAAGGGATACACACAAGAACGTCCATATGTAAAATTTTAAGGGGGAGGGGGCTCAAAAATTTTCCTCATGGTTTAGCGGAATATTTTCCCCATGGAAACCGATTTCAGTACAGATTAAAGTCATTAAAATTTGACATTTTTAATAACTTATTCATTAATGGCTGGAAAAGAAATTTTTATACTTTTTGCGAAGAAAAAAGCACTAAAAATAAGGAAGTTCTCATTTCTAAGGGGGGCTTGACCCTCCCTTGCTCCCTATATGGGCGCCCTTGGATACACATTATGGAGGGGGACCCGCAAAAGTAATTTGTGACGGGCGCCATAGTTTCTGTGCACGCCCCTGCTTCCCTCGATAAAGAGATACCTGGTCTTGAGAGAGCTTATTTCGTTTTGGGAAGAAGAAGCTGAAAGGGGAGGAATTGTTCTATTTCCACAGAGTTCGGTTTCTGTCTTTGTGAGTAAAAGACGTGGATTGGACTTCATAGAAGATAATTACGCTCACGCAGTCGTTGCTTAGTAATAATATCGTCAAATTTCCAGGTTAATATCCAAGGAGATTAATCTTATATTCGTAGTCTTAGAACGACAGCGACTAAATCTTTGTCTTTAGGCTTTGTATTCACATCACTGAGCCTACAAAGCTTAAAGAACGCACACTGGCATTGCCTATTTCTTTCTGTTCTTGGAGCTTATTGCTCATATTTTATTTGATGAGGACTACAATCTCAGCAGATGTTTCTCCTCCCTTAATCCTTACATATGTTACATTTTTATTCCATATAGTACAGAACATGGAACAATTTACAGCAAAAAGAAGGGAAGTACATCCTGAGCGAGAATGGGAATCAACCGCCTCAAGTGCGTCAAACAATCGCTTTGGCCAGTGACCACTCGGCCACTGAGGCAGGGCCTCGCGTATGAAAGAGAGAAGTTTACCAGACTATTCCGTATCAAAAAAAAAAAAAAAAAAAAAATCCATCATCCAGGCCCTGGCATTCATTTGAACTTTGTACCAGTACGATCCAGTACGTTTTTGATTTCGATATATATTGAACCGTGGTCCACTGGGATTGCGGTTTATTGTATCGCAGTATTCTCCTGTTTTGGCGCCGGTCCAGACCTGATACTATATGACTATCTGCCTAATATGGAATCGTCTGGTTCAGGAAGGTCCTCAGAAACGCCTTGCTGTACCTTAGAGGTCCGCTGTAAATAATAACGAAGATGACTGTAATCTTGTCCGTGGGACCTTAATGGATCGTGCAGCCACATCACTAGCCCAAAGTTAAGAAATGGGGTTATTTGTAAGACAAGAGTCTCTCGGCACGAACTCATTTTTTTTAAACAGCAGCATGATATGTCAGCTTGACGGTTACACACCACCGGCAACCTTTGAAGTTGCATCACAGACAGAAACGCCTTCAATGATGTGTTCCACGACAAACCTGGAAGCAGGAATGGCGTGACGTCGTGTTTTCAGACGAATCCCGGTTCTGTTTACAACATCATGATAGTTGCTTCCGTGTTTGGCCGCGTCGTTAAGATCCGGGTTGATAGTCAAAAGTAACCGAAGCTCTAGCCGTTAAAGACGTATCATGCTACTGTAAATGTTGTATAAATGTTCGTGCAGAGTCTTGTTGCATTGCAAACTACATCATTTCTTAACTTAGGGATCGCGTACGATCCATTAAGACCTCACGGGCAAAATCTCCGAATCTCCGTTATTAGTAACAGTGGACCCTGGCTCTGAGGTAGCACGGCACGGCGTTTCTTATGACCCTCCCGAATCTGCCGATTCCATATTTGGCAAACCAGTCATAAAACTACAACTAAATATCAAATTTCCAGATAACGAATTCCCATCATTTAAGATTGATAAGAGTGTGGGCGTTGACTGGGTGGCGTTGTGGTAAGACGTTGGCCCTCTGCGCCGTGGTCGCGAGATCTGACCTGCGGTGGCCAGTCGATAGATTTTCAAGGTGCAGAAAATCGTCCGCGCCCATGCCGCATGGTTAGGCGACATGTAAAAGATCCCTTGGGTATTTGTTTGGCTTTGAATTCCCTCGGCAAAATTGAATCCCTATAGCGCAGGTTCGCATCAAAGAGAGCCCTGGTGTCTCCATCTGGAGGAAACTGCTCGTCAAAATTATCCGTGCCATTGACATCCACACCTTAATGGTGGCACATGAAAGACTAGAATCCGTATCGGGGGATCGCACTAGATTTGTTAAGGGCTAATCGCCTAACGCAGCCCCATTAGAAATAATAATAAAATTTTTTTAAAAAGATTGATAAGAAGTAAAAACTCTATAACTTTATGAGCTGCGAATACAATCTTCATGCCAAGTGTACGATTGCAAATTAGCCATTATAACCATACCTTTATTGCGCCATTTTAATTACCATTTCTTTTTTTATGTATATGCCTCGCATTGTCAAATAGGAAATCACCAGTCATAGTATGACGGGTGCAAATTACTACATTTCCATTTCATTCCATTTGTATCGAAAGAACATAATTTGAACTCAAGGCGTCAAAATTCAAATGAATGCCAGGACCTGGATGATGGATTTTTTTTTTTTTTTTTTTTTGATACTGAATAGTCCAATGTTATACTACGAAAGCCTCATTATTTATAGCAAGTATTGCCGAAAACTGTTTTGAAGTATAGTAAACGTTCATAGTAGTTGCATTATGTATGCATAGCGTTATGAAAATATCGTAAAATAAACCTGCTTTGAATTTTTATCGAGTTTCAATTAGGACTTCTCGTTTAAATGATAAAGGGTTACTAAATGATCAAAAAGGAATCTTTAGATTGTTCAAAATCATTCAAGCTTTAATTGTATATACTAATGCACCTTCGGAAAATTGATGGAGGAGATTTTAGGATACTTGTGTTTACTTTTTTAAATAATTAAAGCAATCATTGCAGAAGCAGGAATAAATATTACCGAAACTTTTCTCACTGTCAATAAATATTTTTGAAACAATTTTCCCTCTTCCCTCGATTTATGAAAGGCAAAAAGAAACGCTGAAATCGGAGCGTAATTTTGGCATCTTGCGCCCTATTTGCAGCTGAAATGATGACAGTGACAAATCCAAACTCCGCCGCAAACCAAGAATTAGACACCCGACGAACACAACACGGCAATCGGTGCTCCTAATGATAGATCCCTAAACTGTTTTAAAGTTACGAATGTGTTAGTGGCAACAATAAGAATCATTTTTCTCCGACTCCGATGTTTTTTAGACTTGAATTGTCTCGCGTGAGGTAGTCTTGAATAAATTATCAATGAAAAGGGTTTTGTTTGAATTTATGCGGCGATACTTTCTCTACTTTTTCATTTTATTTTATTTTTATTTTTTTGGTTACGTAAGTTTGTTTTAATGGTAACTAAATGATCAAAAAGGTTACGTCATAAATATATTTGACGTGTTTTGGTGATTCAAAATTTTTTGGTTCCTACCCCGTCGAACTTCCATCAGTTTTGGTTTCAAAAACTGCAATGGTAATTATTTCATTGTTCCGTATATAAATGCAAAACATTCTTTCATTAAATTACTCAATGCTAGAAAAATAATTTCTTAAAAAACAGATAATTAGTAAATAATTTTGAATATTTGAAATTATTTAGTATGAAATTACTAAATCAAAAAAAGGAGTCAAATAGGATAGAAACAAATCAAAATTTACTTGAGGAGAATGTCTTTACTAATAATAAAGCTGAAAGTCTGTATGGCTGGATCTCGGAATGTCTGTTACGTGCATAGCGCCTAGACCGTTCGGCCGATTTTCATGAAATTTGGCACAGAATTAGTTCGTAGCATAGGGGTGAGCACCTCGAAGCGATTTTTCGAAAATTTGATTTTATTCTTTTTCTATTCCAATTTTAAGCCCATTTTACTGAGCAAATTATCATAACATGGGTGATTAAATTACTATAACATGGACAAGCAAATGAACATAGCAAACTGGCGAGAAATTCATCATCCATTATTTGTAAACATACCGGTGAACCAAATGACCTTTTAATTTTCTACTACGAGTAAAGTCGTGCGGGTACCGCTAATTTAAAATAGATAAGAGTATTCGTAATAAAAAATGGTATTGATGATAAAAATTTAATGGTTATTATTTAAGACGTTTATTCTTCTTATTATAATTGTTATAAAGATATAAATATATTTTCCTTCTTTTTTTATTTTAACTCTTTTCTTTCGTTTCTTCTTTTTTCACTTATTTTTTCTCCCCCCCCCCTTTTTTCAAAAGTGGAGCCACTTTGCTGCTTTGGTGTGCAATGCCACAAAATTTGACAAAGGGTCTTTTGTAAGTAGGCCGTCGTTATCCCTCCCACGGATCGATAATAATTGTCTCCATCCTCGAGAGAAGGCTCCACGAGTCAACTTCACTTCCATAATTTAGATGTGAGACTGAATGGGAAGGAAATGTTTTGCAGTCTCCAATGCCCATGCTAACCTACAGAAGATTGTGTATGCCTTTTTTATGTTCGAACGGCTCTTGAATCTTAACGGGATATACTTTTCTCTCCAACTCATATTTTATCAGTCAACTGTCAATAACTTGACCAAGGAACCGACTGAGACCTTCGAGTTAGTGGTTGTTCACAGCCTTCTCAAGAGTTTGGGACTCAATGAAAACTTCGAAATAAAGGAATATGCGAGTTATAAGTCTTCGAGTTGTCGAGATTGACAGTATATGATTCCTGAGGATTTCTATGCCTTGCTTCGTGGCGAGTGAGCAGTAGACATATAAGGATTCCAAGTGAGAAGTGGATATTATAAGGATTCTAGTTTTGAGTTACATTCAACGTAATGGGATATACAGTCGGACTTCCATATATCGAAGTAGCAAATTGCCGGAAAAAAATTCGATATAAAGAAATTTCGATACATTGAAATGATCTTATTTTATCATAGAATTATCCTAAAACATTAAAATAAAAGCTAACTTTCGTGTATGAAATTCAATTTATAATTTATACGAGCATCGGATTAAATGAAAGTTAATGATTAAAAAATTAACAGAAATTACATTTTTACGCCAACATACATCTTCATATTCTTCGGCAATTCAACTTGATCGCAACATTAAGGGATTCTCGTTTTAACAATGTGATCGAGAGAAAAGTAAAAAATCAATCTACTTAACTTGAATGATTTTTACTGAAGCTAAGAAGATTAGGAATGATAATCAACAGACAAAAGGGATAACTTGAAACTGATTTTGGTGTTACTGGTTAAAACTAAGATTTGAAATAAACTTGAGGGAATTTAAGAACTTCAGAACAGAACAACGACACACCCTTCAACCCCAGATTCCTTATGAGTTCCGTAGCAAGCTTTAATGAACATAATTTTCTCCTCTAACCTTCATTTTTCATGAGACAAACAGTCTGAAATGGAAAAAAAACCTACGAATGTCTCGAAAAAAATTTCAATATATAGAGATTTTTTCGATGTATAGAAACAATTTTTCTGTTTAATGAACAAAGAAATTTGCTGGGATTTCGATGTATAGAAAATTCCGATATGTGGAAGTTCGATATATGGAGGTTCGACTGTACTGTACAAGAAGAAGAAAAAATTATATTTCCTTTCGTTGTAGAACAGATTCGGTAAAAATTAAACTATTTCTACTCTAATTTTAATGTCTGATTTTTTAATAACAAATTTTAAAAAAATGATTGGCTTAATTTAGTTCTACTAAAAAAAAGGGCAAAAATTGGGACTACTAACGTGTTAGTAAATAGTTCTGAAATTACTATCTTAAATTGATGTAAAAATTTCTAAAATATATTCACCAGAATTTATAATTTTATTGTGTTTGAAATATAAGTTTTATCTAAAGATTTTTTTTTTCCAAAATCCAATTTCAAAGGGGAAACTTTTTTTTTCTTCAGGTCAGTTAATTATTTAAAAAAAAAATCCACCTTGTTATTACTCTCAGCACGATTGTAAACGAAATAGAGGCTACGAAAAAAAAAAGACTCGCCACTATCAATTTAAAACCAATAAATACGTTACACATTCATAACAAGATTAAAACCCGAATTGGAGCATCCAAAATAGAAGTGGGGTTCGAACCCACGCTCTCTTTCGAGAACCAGAGCTTAAATCTGGCGCCTTAGACCGCTCGGCCATTCTGACCTATCTGCCCTCACAAAACGCGCAGTGAAACTTGCCACCCACTCGTATCTCGAAATTATTGTATTGTGTTGTTCCCATTCTTCTTTTGTTTTAATGGTTTGAAAAAATAAATAAATAAATAGAAGAATGGATCGATAATATCCGCGACTGTTTTGGCTTGAAGAAGATAAAATTTTCGAACTGGATTTAAGCTAACTACTTTTCATCTTTGTGTTGTCATGTTTAATCAACATATTGTGGATATTCGAGTACGCTATAATTCAGCGTTGTGCACTTATTTTGACTCGAACTCCTCAAAATTTCAAAAAAATTCGCTGACGTGACTTTTTTAAAAATATTTTTTAAAGAAAAAAAGTAACTAAAAAACTTCGATTAGAAACCTTTAACTAATTGTAAAAAACTTGTTGCCGATTACTTATAATGATACTTAAATGTAACAATAAGTAATTACCGTAATTTTTTCTTTGTTATTCTCAAATAATACTTATCTTTGAAATTTTTATAACTTCATAAAAAACTGAGTCTTTGAACTTCGTTAGATAGAAAAAGAAAGTGGATCGATAATTTTATTTTTTTAACCGACTTCAAAAAGGAGGCGGTTATCAGTTCATACCGTATGTATGTTTTTTTTTTTTGTTTGTCCACTCATAGCGTCTCACCTAGTGAACCGATTTTGATGATTCTTTTTTTAATGGATAGGGGATGGCTCAACTTAGGTCCCATTACTTTGTTTGACCATATTTGTTCTTTAGAAAAAAAGTTATGGGCAAAAAAACAGTAATTTTTATGCAATTTCCCTATTAAATGATATTGTAGCGAAGTTCGCACTTCTCATCCGCGGATAACGGTGGCTCAGTGGTAGAATTATCGCCTCCCACGCGAGCGACCCGGGTTCAAATCCCGACTAGGACAAAGTGAATTTTACTAAAATTTCGTTTCTACTGTTTCCCGTATTTTCTCGAATGTTCTATTAATTTCTGTATCTTTCCAAGTCTGGAAAGTTCCAGCACTTTCTCAAGTTGTATATAAGGAAATGTAACGTTCATTCGTGGTTCTGAATAAAGATCTCGAGTTGAGACTAACGAGTATTCACTTCATTTGGTTTTCACATTGTCTTCGCTATCTTCATCTACGTGACAATATGAAACTCATTGTTATAAAAGTTTGGTGCCATATAACAGTAACATTAATTGTAATGATAATTTTGAATAAAGGCTTTTCTAAAGCAATACAGTGATATATAGCCGAACTTCTTACTAGGTAACTTCTTACTTTTACTGAAATATCTGCATTTACACTAAAAAGAATGAAATAAAAAAATTTTGAAAAAAAAAAAATAGAAGCGACTTCAAAATTGCTCTAAAAAGTGAAAAATAATTTTATTCTTTAAACACCATCGATAATACTTTTAAACGTAATTTTTGAAGTTGGCGCAAAAACAAAAAGTAAAATCCATTGTAACCATGCTTCGTTCATATTTTTATCAAAAAATCATCCAAAGTTAGGAACGAAACATTTATATCGTTACTCAAATATGCTGTCATCAATGCGTAATGCATGTGATAGTGAAGAAACTGGACCTAGTTAAATTTATACTTGTAGTTGAGTTATGGTTGTGAATGATTTTATCGATCGTTTTTGCGCCAACTTCAAAAATTATGTTTAAAAGTATTATCGATGGTGTTTAAAGAATAAAATTATTTTTCACCTTTTAGAGCAATTTTGAAGTCGGTTCTATTTGTTTTTCAAAATTTTTTCTTTTTAGTTTTCACCAAGTTTTAATTTAGTTTTTTTAAACCCTTTTAAGTTTTTTTTCCAGATATATTCACCAGTATTTATAATTTTATTGTGTTTAAAATATAAGTTTTATCTAAAGATTTTTTTTTTTTTTTTTTTCAAAATCCAATTTCAAAGGGGAAACTTTTTTTTGGTCAGTTAATTATTTGAAAAAGAATCCACCTTGTTATTACTCTCAGCACGATTATAAACGAAATAGAGGCTACGAAAAAAAAAAAAAGAAGACTCCCCACTATCAATTTAAAACCAATAAATGCGTTACACATTCATAACAAGATTAAAACCCGAATTGGAGCATCCAAAAAGGGATGTCAGAAGTGGGGTTCGAACCCACGCTCTCTTTCGAGAACCAGAGCTTAAATCTGGCGCCTTAGACCGCTCGGCCATTCTGACCTATCTGCCCTCACAAAACGCGCAGTGAAACTTGCCACCCACTCGTATCTAGAAATTATTGCATTGTGTTGTTCCTATTCTTCTTTTGTTTTACTAGTTTGAAAAATCTAACTGTACTTTTCATCTTTGTGTTGTCATGTTTAATCAGCATATTGTGGATATTCGAGTACGCTATAATTCAGCGTTGTGCACCTATTTTGACTTGAACTCGTCAAAATTTCAAAAACATTCGCTGACGTGACTTTTTTAAAAGTTTTTTTTTTACAGAAAAAAGTAACTAAAAAAACTTCGATTAGACACCTTTAACTAATTGTAAAAAACTTGTTGCCGATTACTTATAATGATACATAAATGTAACAATAAGTAGTTACCGTAATCTTTTCTTTGTTATTCTCAAATAATACTTATCTTTGAAATTTTTATAACTTCATAAAAAACTGAGTCTTTGAACTTCGTTAAATAGAAAAAGAAAGTGGATCGATAGTTTTTTTTTCTTTTTAGTTTTCACCAAGTTTTAATTTAGTTTTTTTAACCCTTTTAAGTTTTTTTTCCAGATATATTCACCAGAATTTATAATTTTATTGTGTTTAAAATATAAGTTTTATATAAAGATTTTTTTTTTTTTTTTCAAAATCCAATTTCAAAGGGGAAACTTTTTTTTGGTCAGTTAATTATTTGAAAAAGAATCCACCTTGTTATTACTCTCAGCACGATTATAAACGAAATAGAGGCTACGAAAAAAAAGAAGACTCCCCACTATCAATTTAAAACCAATAAATGCGTTACACATTCATAACAAGATTAAAACCCGAATTGGAGCATCCAAAAAGGGATGTCAGAAGTGGGGTTCGAACCCACGCTCTCTTTCGAGAACCAGAGCTTAAATCTGGCGCCTTAGACCGCTCGGCCATTCTGACCTATCTGCCCTCACAAAACGCGCAGTGAAACTTGCCACCCACTCGTATCTAGAAATTATTGCATTGTGTTGTTCCTATTCTTCTTTTGTTTTACTAGTTTGAAAAATCTAACTGTACTTTTCATCTTTGTGTTGTCATGTTTAATCAGCATATTGTGGATATTCGAGTACGCTATAATTCAGCGTTGTGCACCTATTTTGACTTGAACTCGTCAAAATTTCAAAAACATTCGCTGACGTGACTTTTTTAAAAGTTTTTTTTTTTTTTACAGAAAAAAGTAACTAAAAAAACTTCGATTAGACACCTTTAACTAATTGTAAAAAACTTGTTGCCGATTACTTATAATGATACATAAATGTAACAATAAGTAGTTACCGTAATCTTTTCTTTGTTATTCTCAAATAATACTTATCTTTGAAATTTTTATAACTTCATAAAAAACTGAGTCTTTGAACTTCGTTAAATAGAAAAAGAAAGTGGATCGATAGTTTTTTTTTCTTTTTAGTTTTCACCAAGTTTTAATTTAGTTTTTTTAACCCTTTTAAGTTTTTTTTCCAGATATATTCACCAGAATTTATAATTTTATTGTGTTTAAAATATAAGTTTTATATAAAGATTTTTTTTTTTTTTTCAAAATCCAATTTCAAAGGGGAAACTTTTTTTTGGTCAGTTAATTATTTGAAAAAGAATCCACCTTGTTATTACTCTCAGCACGATTATAAACGAAATAGAAGCTACGAAAAAAAAGAAGACTCCCCACTATCAATTTAAAACCAATAAATGCGTTACACATTCATAACAAGATTAAAACCCGAATTGGAGCATCCAAAAAGGGATGTCAGAAGTGGGGTTCGAACCCACGCTCTCTTTCGAGAACCAGAGCTTAAATCTGGCGCCTTAGACCGCTCGGCCATTCTGACCTATCTGCCCTCACAAAACGCGCAGTGAAACTTGCCACCCACTCGTATCTAGAAATTATTGCATTGTGTTGTTCCTATTCTTCTTTTGTTTTACTAGTTTGAAAAATCTAACTGTACTTTTCATCTTTGTGTTGTCATGTTTAATCAGCATATTGTGGATATTCGAGTACGCTATAATTCAGCGTTGTGCACCTATTTTGACTTGAACTCGTCAAAATTTCAAAAACATTCGCTGACGTGACTTTTTTAAAAGTTTTTTTTTTACAGAAAAAAGTAACTAAAAAAACTTCGATTAGACACCTTTAACTAATTGTAAAAAACTTGTTGCCGATTACTTATAATGATACATAAATGTAACAATAAGTAGTTACCGTAATCTTTTCTTTGTTATTCTCAAATAATACTTATCTTTGAAATTTTTATAACTTCATAAAAAACTGAGTCTTTGAACTTCGTTAAATAGAAAAAGAAAGTGGATCGATAGTTTTTTTTTCTTTTTAGTTTTCACCAAGTTTTAATTTAGTTTTTTTAACCCTTTTAAGTTTTTTTTCCAGATATATTCACCAGAATTTATAATTTTATTGTGTTTAAAATATAAGTTTTATATAAAGATTTTTTTTTTTTTTTTTTTCAAAATCCAATTTCAAAGGGGAAACTTTTTTTTGGTCAGTTAATTATTTGAAAAAGAATCCACCTTGTTATTACTCTCAGCACGATTATAAACGAAATAGAAGCTACGAAAAAAAAGAAGACTCCCCACTATCAATTTAAAACCAATAAATGCGTTACACATTCATAACAAGATTAAAACCCGAATTGGAGCATCCAAAAAGGGATGTCAGAAGTGGGGTTCGAACCCACGCTCTCTTTCGAGAACCAGAGCTTAAATCTGGCGCCTTAGACCGCTCGGCCATTCTGACCTATCTGCCCTCACAAAACGCGCAGTGAAACTTGCCACCCACTCGTATCTAGAAATTATTGCATTGTGTTGTTCCTATTCTTCTTTTGTTTTACTAGTTTGAAAAATCTAACTGTACTTTTCATCTTTGTGTTGTCATGTTTAATCAGCATATTGTGGATATTCGAGTACGCTATAATTCAGCGTTGTGCACCTATTTTGACTTGAACTCGTCAAAATTTCAAAAACATTCGCTGACGTGACTTTTTTAAAAGTTTTTTTTTTTTTTTACAGAAAAAAGTAACTAAAAAAACTTCGATTAGACACCTTTAACTAATTGTAAAAAACTTGTTGCCGATTACTTATAATGATACATAAATGTAACAATAAGTAGTTACCGTAATCTTTTCTTTGTTATTCTCAAATAATACTTATCTTTGAAATTTTTATAACTTCATAAAAAACTGAGTCTTTGAACTTCGTTAAATAGAAAAAGAAAGTGGATCGATAGTTTTTTTTTCTTTTTAGTTTTCACCAAGTTTTAATTTAGTTTTTTTAACCCTTTTAAGTTTTTTTTCCAGATATATTCACCAGAATTTATAATTTTATTGTGTTTAAAATATAAGTTTTATATAAAGATTTTTTTTTTTTTTTTCAAAATCCAATTTCAAAGGGGAAACTTTTTTTTGGTCAGTTAATTATTTGAAAAAGAATCCACCTTGTTATTACTCTCAGCACGATTATAAACGAAATAGAAGCTACGAAAAAAAAGAAGACTCCCCACTATCAATTTAAAACCAATAAATGCGTTACACATTCATAACAAGATTAAAACCCGAATTGGAGCATCCAAAAAGGGATGTCAGAAGTGGGGTTCGAACCCACGCTCTCTTTCGAGAACCAGAGCTTAAATCTGGCGCCTTAGACCGCTCGGCCATTCTGACCTATCTGCCCTCACAAAACGCGCAGTGAAACTTGCCACCCACTCGTATCTAGAAATTATTGCATTGTGTTGTTCCTATTCTTCTTTTGTTTTACTAGTTTGAAAAATCTAACTGTACTTTTCATCTTTGTGTTGTCATGTTTAATCAGCATATTGTGGATATTCGAGTACGCTATAATTCAGCGTTGTGCACCTATTTTGACTTGAACTCGTCAAAATTTCAAAAACATTCGCTGACGTGACTTTTTTAAAAGTTTTTTTTTTTTTTACAGAAAAAAGTAACTAAAAAAACTTCGATTAGACACCTTTAACTAATTGTAAAAAACTTGTTGCCGATTACTTATAATGATACATAAATGTAACAATAAGTAGTTACCGTAATCTTTTCTTTGTTATTCTCAAATAATACTTATCTTTGAAATTTTTATAACTTCATAAAAAACTGAGTCTTTGAACTTCGTTAAATAGAAAAAGAAAGTGGATCGATAGTTTTTTTTTCTTTTTAGTTTTCACCAAGTTTTAATTTAGTTTTTTTAACCCTTTTAAGTTTTTTTTCCAGATATATTCACCAGAATTTATAATTTTATTGTGTTTAAAATATAAGTTTTATATAAAGATTTTTTTTTTTTTTTTCAAAATCCAATTTCAAAGGGGAAACTTTTTTTTGGTCAGTTAATTATTTGAAAAAGAATCCACCTTGTTATTACTCTCAGCACGATTATAAACGAAATAGAAGCTACGAAAAAAAAGAAGACTCCCCACTATCAATTTAAAACCAATAAATGCGTTACACATTCATAACAAGATTAAAACCCGAATTGGAGCATCCAAAAAGGGATGTCAGAAGTGGGGTTCGAACCCACGCTCTCTTTCGAGAACCAGAGCTTAAATCTGGCGCCTTAGACCGCTCGGCCATTCTGACCTATCTGCCCTCACAAAACGCGCAGTGAAACTTGCCACCCACTCGTATCTAGAAATTATTGCATTGTGTTGTTCCTATTCTTCTTTTGTTTTACTAGTTTGAAAAATCTAACTGTACTTTTCATCTTTGTGTTGTCATGTTTAATCAGCATATTGTGGATATTCGAGTACGCTATAATTCAGCGTTGTGCACCTATTTTGACTTGAACTCGTCAAAATTTCAAAAACATTCGCTGACGTGACTTTTTTAAAAGTTTTTTTTTTTTACAGAAAAAAGTAACTAAAAAAACTTCGATTAGACACCTTTAACTAATTGTAAAAAACTTGTTGCCGATTACTTATAATGATACATAAATGTAACAATAAGTAGTTACCGTAATCTTTTCTTTGTTATTCTCAAATAATACTTATCTTTGAAATTTTTATAACTTCATAAAAAACTGAGTCTTTGAACTTCGTTAAATAGAAAAAGAAAGTGGATCGATAGTTTTTTTTTCTTTTTAGTTTTCACCAAGTTTTAATTTAGTTTTTTTAACCCTTTTAAGTTTTTTTTCCAGATATATTCACCAGAATTTATAATTTTATTGTGTTTAAAATATAAGTTTTATATAAAGATTTTTTTTTTTTTTTTTCAAAATCCAATTTCAAAGGGGAAACTTTTTTTTGGTCAGTTAATTATTTGAAAAAGAATCCACCTTGTTATTACTCTCAGCACGATTATAAACGAAATAGAGGCTACGAAAAAAAAAGAAGACTCCCCACTATCAATTTAAAACCAATAAATGCGTTACACATTCATAACAAGATTAAAACCCGAATTGGAGCATCCAAAAAGGGATGTCAGAAGTGGGGTTCGAACCCACGCTCTCTTTCGAGAACCAGAGCTTAAATCTGGCGCCTTAGACCGCTCGGCCATTCTGACCTATCTGCCCTCACAAAACGCGCAGTGAAACTTGCCACCCACTCGTATCTAGAAATTATTGCATTGTGTTGTTCCTATTCTTCTTTTGTTTTACTAGTTTGAAAAATCTAACTGTACTTTTCATCTTTGTGTTGTCATGTTTAATCAGCATATTGTGGATATTCGAGTACGCTATAATTCAGCGTTGTGCACCTATTTTGACTTGAACTCGTCAAAATTTCAAAAACATTCGCTGACGTGACTTTTTTAAAAGTTTTTTTTTTTTTTTTACAGAAAAAAGTAACTAAAAAAACTTCGATTAGACACCTTTAACTAATTGTAAAAAACTTGTTGCCGATTACTTATAATGATACATAAATGTAACAATAAGTAGTTACCGTAATCTTTTCTTTGTTATTCTCAAATAATACTTATCTTTGAAATTTTTATAACTTCATAAAAAACTGAGTCTTTGAACTTCGTTAAATAGAAAAAGAAAGTGGATCGATAGTTTTTTTTTCTTTTTAGTTTTCACCAAGTTTTAATTTAGTTTTTTTAACCCTTTTAAGTTTTTTTTCCAGATATATTCACCAGAATTTATAATTTTATTGTGTTTAAAATATAAGTTTTATATAAAGATTTTTTTTTTTTTTTTCAAAATCCAATTTCAAAGGGGAAACTTTTTTTTGGTCAGTTAATTATTTGAAAAAGAATCCACCTTGTTATTACTCTCAGCACGATTATAAACGAAATAGAGGCTACGAAAAAAAAAGAAGACTCCCCACTATCAATTTAAAACCAATAAATGCGTTACACATTCATAACAAGATTAAAACCCGAATTGGAGCATCCAAAAAGGGATGTCAGAAGTGGGGTTCGAACCCACGCTCTCTTTCGAGAACCAGAGCTTAAATCTGGCGCCTTAGACCGCTCGGCCATTCTGACCTATCTGCCCTCACAAAACGCGCAGTGAAACTTGCCACCCACTCGTATCTAGAAATTATTGCATTGTGTTGTTCCTATTCTTCTTTTGTTTTACTAGTTTGAAAAATCTAACTGTACTTTTCATCTTTGTGTTGTCATGTTTAATCAGCATATTGTGGATATTCGAGTACGCTATAATTCAGCGTTGTGCACCTATTTTGACTTGAACTCGTCAAAATTTCAAAAACATTCGCTGACGTGACTTTTTTAAAAGTTTTTTTTTTACAGAAAAAAGTAACTAAAAAAACTTCGATTAGACACCTTTAACTAATTGTAAAAAACTTGTTGCCGATTACTTATAATGATACATAAATGTAACAATAAGTAGTTACCGTAATCTTTTCTTTGTTATTCTCAAATAATACTTATCTTTGAAATTTTTATAACTTCATAAAAAACTGAGTCTTTGAACTTCGTTAAATAGAAAAAGAAAGTGGATCGATAGTTTTTTTTTTCTTTTTAGTTTTCACCAAGTTTTAATTTAGTTTTTTTAACCCTTTTAAGTTTTTTTTCCAGATATATTCACCAGAATTTATAATTTTATTGTGTTTAAAATATAAGTTTTATATAAAGATTTTTTTTTTTTTTTTTCAAAATCCAATTTCAAAGGGGAAACTTTTTTTTGGTCAGTTAATTATTTGAAAAAGAATCCACCTTGTTATTACTCTCAGCACGATTATAAACGAAATAGAAGCTACGAAAAAAAAGAAGACTCCCCACTATCAATTTAAAACCAATAAATGCGTTACACATTCATAACAAGATTAAAACCCGAATTGGAGCATCCAAAAAGGGATGTCAGAAGTGGGGTTCGAACCCACGCTCTCTTTCGAGAACCAGAGCTTAAATCTGGCGCCTTAGACCGCTCGGCCATTCTGACCTATCTGCCCTCACAAAACGCGCAGTGAAACTTGCCACCCACTCGTATCTAGAAATTATTGCATTGTGTTGTTCCTATTCTTCTTTTGTTTTACTAGTTTGAAAAATCTAACTGTACTTTTCATCTTTGTGTTGTCATGTTTAATCAGCATATTGTGGATATTCGAGTACGCTATAATTCAGCGTTGTGCACCTATTTTGACTTGAACTCGTCAAAATTTCAAAAACATTCGCTGACGTGACTTTTTTAAAAGTTTTTTTTTTTTTTTTACAGAAAAAAGTAACTAAAAAAACTTCGATTAGACACCTTTAACTAATTGTAAAAAACTTGTTGCCGATTACTTATAATGATACATAAATGTAACAATAAGTAGTTACCGTAATCTTTTCTTTGTTATTCTCAAATAATACTTATCTTTGAAATTTTTATAACTTCATAAAAAACTGAGTCTTTGAACTTCGTTAAATAGAAAAAGAAAGTGGATCGATAGTTTTTTTTTCTTTTTAGTTTTCACCAAGTTTTAATTTAGTTTTTTTAACCCTTTTAAGTTTTTTTTTCCAGATATATTCACCAGAATTTATAATTTTATTGTGTTTAAAATATAAGTTTTATATAAAGATTTTTTTTTTTTTTTTCAAAATCCAATTTCAAAGGGGAAACTTTTTTTTGGTCAGTTAATTATTTGAAAAAGAATCCACCTTGTTATTACTCTCAGCACGATTATAAACGAAATAGAAGCTACGAAAAAAAAGAAGACTCCCCACTATCAATTTAAAACCAATAAATGCGTTACACATTCATAACAAGATTAAAACCCGAATTGGAGCATCCAAAAAGGGATGTCAGAAGTGGGGTTCGAACCCACGCTCTCTTTCGAGAACCAGAGCTTAAATCTGGCGCCTTAGACCGCTCGGCCATTCTGACCTATCTGCCCTCACAAAACGCGCAGTGAAACTTGCCACCCACTCGTATCTAGAAATTATTGCATTGTGTTGTTCCTATTCTTCTTTTGTTTTACTAGTTTGAAAAATCTAACTGTACTTTTCATCTTTGTGTTGTCATGTTTAATCAGCATATTGTGGATATTCGAGTACGCTATAATTCAGCGTTGTGCACCTATTTTGACTTGAACTCGTCAAAATTTCAAAAACATTCGCTGACGTGACTTTTTTAAAAGTTTTTTTTTTACAGAAAAAAGTAACTAAAAAAACTTCGATTAGACACCTTTAACTAATTGTAAAAAACTTGTTGCCGATTACTTATAATGATACATAAATGTAACAATAAGTAGTTACCGTAATCTTTTCTTTGTTATTCTCAAATAATACTTATCTTTGAAATTTTTATAACTTCATAAAAAACTGAGTCTTTGAACTTCGTTAAATAGAAAAAGAAAGTGGATCGATAGTTTTTTTTTCTTTTTAGTTTTCACCAAGTTTTAATTTAGTTTTTTTAACCCTTTTAAGTTTTTTTTCCAGATATATTCACCAGAATTTATAATTTTATTGTGTTTAAAATATAAGTTTTATATAAAGATTTTTTTTTTTTTTTTTTTTTTTCAAAATCCAATTTCAAAGGGGAAACTTTTTTTTGGTCAGTTAATTATTTGAAAAAGAATCCACCTTGTTATTACTCTCAGCACGATTATAAACGAAATAGAAGCTACGAAAAAAAAGAAGACTCCCCACTATCAATTTAAAACCAATAAATGCGTTACACATTCATAACAAGATTAAAACCCGAATTGGAGCATCCAAAAAGGGATGTCAGAAGTGGGGTTCGAACCCACGCTCTCTTTCGAGAACCAGAGCTTAAATCTGGCGCCTTAGACCGCTCGGCCATTCTGACCTATCTGCCCTCACAAAACGCGCAGTGAAACTTGCCACCCACTCGTATCTAGAAATTATTGCATTGTGTTGTTCCTATTCTTCTTTTGTTTTACTAGTTTGAAAAATCTAACTGTACTTTTCATCTTTGTGTTGTCATGTTTAATCAGCATATTGTGGATATTCGAGTACGCTATAATTCAGCGTTGTGCACCTATTTTGACTTGAACTCGTCAAAATTTCAAAAACATTCGCTGACGTGACTTTTTTAAAAGTTTTTTTTTTTTACAGAAAAAAGTAACTAAAAAAACTTCGATTAGACACCTTTAACTAATTGTAAAAAACTTGTTGCCGATTACTTATAATGATACATAAATGTAACAATAAGTAGTTACCGTAATCTTTTCTTTGTTATTCTCAAATAATACTTATCTTTGAAATTTTTATAACTTCATAAAAAACTGAGTCTTTGAACTTCGTTAAATAGAAAAAGAAAGTGGATCGATAGTTTTTTTTTTCTTTTTAGTTTTCACCAAGTTTTAATTTAGTTTTTTTAACCCTTTTAAGTTTTTTTTCCAGATATATTCACCAGAATTTATAATTTTATTGTGTTTAAAATATAAGTTTTATATAAAGATTTTTTTTTTTTTTTTTTTTTTTCAAAATCCAATTTCAAAGGGGAAACTTTTTTTTGGTCAGTTAATTATTTGAAAAAGAATCCACCTTGTTATTACTCTCAGCACGATTATAAACGAAATAGAAGCTACGAAAAAAAAGAAGACTCCCCACTATCAATTTAAAACCAATAAATGCGTTACACATTCATAACAAGATTAAAACCCGAATTGGAGCATCCAAAAAGGGATGTCAGAAGTGGGGTTCGAACCCACGCTCTCTTTCGAGAACCAGAGCTTAAATCTGGCGCCTTAGACCGCTCGGCCATTCTGACCTATCTGCCCTCACAAAACGCGCAGTGAAACTTGCCACCCACTCGTATCTAGAAATTATTGCATTGTGTTGTTCCTATTCTTCTTTTGTTTTACTAGTTTGAAAAATCTAACTGTACTTTTCATCTTTGTGTTGTCATGTTTAATCAGCATATTGTGGATATTCGAGTACGCTATAATTCAGCGTTGTGCACCTATTTTGACTTGAACTCGTCAAAATTTCAAAAACATTCGCTGACGTGACTTTTTTAAAAGTTTTTTTTTTACAGAAAAAAGTAACTAAAAAAACTTCGATTAGACACCTTTAACTAATTGTAAAAAACTTGTTGCCGATTACTTATAATGATACATAAATGTAACAATAAGTAGTTACCGTAATCTTTTCTTTGTTATTCTCAAATAATACTTATCTTTGAAATTTTTATAACTTCATAAAAAACTGAGTCTTTGAACTTCGTTAAATAGAAAAAGAAAGTGGATCGATAGTTTTTTTTTCTTTTTAGTTTTCACCAAGTTTTAATTTAGTTTTTTTAACCCTTTTAAGTTTTTTTTCCAGATATATTCACCAGAATTTATAATTTTATTGTGTTTAAAATATAAGTTTTATATAAAGATTTTTTTTTTTTTTTTTTTTCAAAATCCAATTTCAAAGGGGAAACTTTTTTTTGGTCAGTTAATTATTTGAAAAAGAATCCACCTTGTTATTACTCTCAGCACGATTATAAACGAAATAGAAGCTACGAAAAAAAAGAAGACTCCCCACTATCAATTTAAAACCAATAAATGCGTTACACATTCATAACAAGATTAAAACCCGAATTGGAGCATCCAAAAAGGGATGTCAGAAGTGGGGTTCGAACCCACGCTCTCTTTCGAGAACCAGAGCTTAAATCTGGCGCCTTAGACCGCTCGGCCATTCTGACCTATCTGCCCTCACAAAACGCGCAGTGAAACTTGCCACCCACTCGTATCTAGAAATTATTGCATTGTGTTGTTCCTATTCTTCTTTTGTTTTACTAGTTTGAAAAATCTAACTGTACTTTTCATCTTTGTGTTGTCATGTTTAATCAGCATATTGTGGATATTCGAGTACGCTATAATTCAGCGTTGTGCACCTATTTTGA